>NC_079220.1:52582962-52825462 GCF_029633865.1 Lampris incognitus | reverse complement strand
ACACACACACACACACACACACACACACACGCGCGCTATTATACACTTTTTGATGTTATGCCCTCTGGGACCTTGAGGGCACTTGCAATAATGACAATTCATAAGCTGTAAACATCCACTACCTTTAAAATTATAAAAAAAACATGTTCGGTAACACTTTCTATGAAGCTTGCATCTATAACGCCCTATAAGCATCTATAACGCCCTATAAGCATCTATAAACGCCCTATAAGCATCTAGTGCATCTATAACGCCCATACTTTCCTATAACGTGTATTACAATGACTAAGGCTATGGCTGAAGACCTGTGAAATAGCACTGAAGTGTCATTATGCACCTCTACCACAACTTCAGCAAAACAAGTTGACTATGATGCATTATGACATTTGACAGATAAACAGGCTAATGATGACATATTTATATTGCATAAATCCGTTTTTAAATTGACATAATGTGTCATAAAGGTGGTTACGATGTGTTGTGAGGGCGTACAACATGGTTATAATGATCTTACACTGACTTATAGCTACACTTATAGGGCGTTATAGATTGCTTATAGGGCGTTATAGATGCTTATAGGGCGTTATAGATGCAAGCTTCATAGAAAGTGTTACCGAGCATGTTCTAAAAAACCGGCACCTCCACGGCTTGGATCCTCGTGGCTCGAAACGACTAGGCGGGTCCCTGAGCGTATGTGAGTGTTTTACAGTGTACGCGGTAGCGCACCGCCGTTAGATTACCACAGCGACAACGGAAGGTCAAACGTTGGGCGTGAGGCCTCGTTTACCTTCCTGTACTTATGTGTCCTCATCCTCCTCTCCCCTCACCAAGGATGGTTCTGAACAGGCCTGGCCAGCGAAGGTCGGCACCGCAACAGCATGCGCTCACCAAAGGCACACACATGCAGACAGATGTGCAGCGTGCGCCCAACACATCACATCAGAAGATTATGAAATGTTAAAAAGAAAGCAGCCTCAGGCGTCCGCGGGTGGCGTGGGGATCGCCGGTTCGAATCCCCGTGTTACCCCCGGCTTGTGTCGGGCGACCCCACAGACACAACTGCCCGTGTCTGCGGGTGGGAAGCCAGATGTGGGTATGCGTCCTGGTCGCCGCACTAGCGCCTCCTCTGGTCAGTTGCGGCACCTGTTCAGGGGGGGAGAGGGGGGGAAATAGTGTGATCCTCCTACGCGCTAACGTCCCCCCTGGTGAAACTCCTCACTGTCGGGTGAGAAGAAGCGGCTGGTGACTCCACATGTATGGGAGGAGGCATGTGGTAGTCTGCAGCCCTCCCTGGATATCGGCAGAGGGGGCGGAGCAGCGAGCGGAAACGGCTCAGAAGAGTGGGGTAATTGGCCAAGTGCGACTGGGGGGGGGGGAAGGGGGGGGAAAGAATCCCTAAAAAAGAAAGCCTTTTCTGGGAACGTGTCATGTCCAATTTCCCCAATCAAAGTTTTGATTGTTCAGCCAAATCAGGATGTCCACAGGGGGAAATTCAGCCCTACTTTCTGTCTTTCTACTCCCCCCCCCCCCTCTCTCCTCTCTCCCCCTTCCCTCTTACTGTCTGCCCCCCGGTTCTGCTGGAAGGATTGTGTGCGACCCTTCACCCCCTGGCTGGTGTGTGGTTAACTCCAGCTCCCTTCCCCGGTGGCTCCACTGGCCGACTAGCTTTAGGAGAGGGTATGTGGCCCGGGGGACATCCAGTGCCCTTTCTGCGGTATGTAAATATTGTATTACAGTCTATTTGTGGACAGCGGGAGGAGGCGTTTCAGCGATGGCCTCGAAGCTCGGTTTAGTCTGAAGCCGGCTGAACCAAACAACCCGCCTCCGAGCGTAGCCGGCTGGACGTGTGCCCGTCTCTCTCTTGTGGGAGGTTGTGATGGTGATGTAGCGCAGAGTCGTGAGGCAGCTAAGAAAGCACGTCTGACATGATGTCAACAGCAACCGGGCTTGTTAGCGTTGTGTGTCTGTGTGTGTCTGTGTGTGTCTGTGTGTGTACTTTCTGGGCTGATCTACTATGAAACACTAGGTTACCTGGGGCAAAGACAGGGACGCTCTTCCTGGGAACCATCTTGCCGAGCCAAATGTGTTGTTGTGCGTTTGTGTGGGCATGTGTCTGTCTGGTGTGAAGTGACCGGGTCACCAAGACGGCCTCCACGTCTTCCCCTTGCACACACACGGCGCTGCTGGCTGTGCACAAAAGCGTGCACTTGCAATCTGCATGCTCGTGTACTTTGCACGCCGGGTATTTGTGTGCGTCGCACATTTCCCGGGTGACCCTCGGATGTCTGCTGGTGAGTGAGGCTGCTTGGAAGAACCAGATCCTTTCTCTGCAGCGCTGTGTGTTCTCATGAAAGTATGCATGATGCTGCCATGTTCCTGTCCGTCGTCTGGCAGCCGGGGAGGGGGGGGGCTGGCTCTGCCCTGGCGCTGGCCCGGCCCGGTCCGGTCCGGTCTGGGGAAATCATAAATTTGAAATGTTTTGAAGTGCTAAAAGCGCCCAGACTCTGTCCTTGTTGTCTGTTTTGGGTGGCGTGAAAAAAGAAAGATATGTCAGAGAATTGCTGGTGTTTCTGTTGGTTGGCCATTTTTTTTAATGATGATAGTGTGTGTGTGTGTGTTGTGTGTGTGTGTGTGTGTGTGTGTGTGTGTGTGTGTGTGTGTGTGTGTGTGTGTGTGTGTGTGTGTGTGTGTCCAATTTGTCCATTGCTCTGTGTGTGTGCGCAATTTTTGTGCACGTTTTTGTGACATGTGTGGAAACAGTCACTCGCTGTGTGAGCTACTGCTACTTTGTTTCCTTGTTAAAACAGCCATTTGAGATCGTCCCCATTGTTGCTCACAGATAGCGGATTAGTGCGGGGAAATACTGACAGCTCAGCTCGGCTGCTCTCCGACTATCCGGGCACCACAAAGACTCTGTCTTTTTCTCTCCTTTCACTTGACTTGCTCTCTTGTTTTTTCGCCCGCCCGTGTTCTCTGCATAAATCTCTCTGTTTTTTGTGTTTTCTTGGTCTTTCAGAAATGGCGTTTTCACCCCCGTTCTCCGCTCCTGCTCCTCTCTATGACCCATCATATTCACGGCCAGGACTCGGAGGATACCTCTGGCACTTTGCCCCGGGGCTGTGGATGGGGCCTGGTGCGCCCCTATACCCTTCTCTGTGACCTGGACTCCATATGGGGCCGTGGCTGTTGAGTCGGTAGCTGCTGGCGGGGCGTTGGCGTCCATCTTGCTGGCACTGGTCCTACTCTGCCGTTTACGCCACGTCAGCGAGGCGGAGAAGCGCAGTGGCGTCGGGCCCGTTCTCCTGCTGCTCCTCGGTATCCTAGGCCTGTTTGCCCTGAGCTTTGCCTACCTAATTGAGCAGGACGAGTCACTGTGTCTCCTCCGCAGGGGCTCTTTGGGGCCTCCTCTTCGCGGTCTGCTTTTCCTGCCTGCTGGTACAAGGTGTTCGTCTGCGCAGGTTAGGCCGGGAGCGTCGGAGCCCGGGGGGATGTGCCCTCACAGGCTTGGCCTTGGGTTTGAGTTCTGTGCAGGGCATCATCGCTGCTGAGTGGCTGCTTCTGACCGTGCTGAGAGAAGGCCGTGCTGCCTGTCAGTACTTGCCTCTGGACTTCTCGCTCGCCTGCAGCTATGTGCTAGCCCTTCTGCTAGCTGCATTAACCGCCGCCTCCCTGGCGCTGTGCGGTAAGACGTGCCAGTGGCGCTGCAATGCCGTCTGGCTGTTGGTGACCTGCCTGCTGTCTCTGCTCCTCTGGGTTGCCTGGGTCGGTTTCTACCTATATGCAATGCCTGGCTGGGGAGGTCCCCTGACTGGAACGACCGGCCCTGGCAATAGCTCTGGTGGCCCAGGGCTGGCTGCTGTTGCTCTTCCACGCTATCCCCGAGGCCCACATCTGCCCTGAGACCCCCGCCACAGCCCACCGCCCCCCGACTACTTCGACACCTCCCAGAACTCAACGCGGATGAGGGAGACCAGCTTCGACGAGGACATCCCCCTCTCCCACAGGCAGTTTGTGGAGAACCAGGGCTACGGATACAACGACGAGAACACTGCAGGTACCGTGCACGTCAGTGTAGCAGAGCAGACCCGCGTAATGCTTCCGTCTATGGGTAGGGGTGAGCGAGTGGAATGTGGGCCATTTTGAGTAATGGAAAAGAGACCATATTACCATGCATGGCTGGGAATAACTACCAGACAACACTCCCTCTGCGGCAGGGTTACGTAGTAAGACTTTAAAGGAAGAGACAAGAATGGCAGGGGAGAAATACAGAGAGAGAGAGAGAGAGAGAGAGAGAGAGAGAGAGAGAGAGAGAGAGAGAGAGGGAGGGAGAGAGAGGGAGAGAGAGAGAGAGAGAGAGAGAGAGAGAGAGAGAGGGAGGGAGGGAGAGAGAGGGAGAGAGGGGAAGGAGGGAGAGAGAGAGAGAGAGAGAGAGAGAGAGAGAGAGAGATGAGAGAGAGAGAGAGAGAGAGAGAGAGAGAGAGAGAGTATAGAAGTGATCACAGTGACTTCTCTAATGGCCGTCTCTCTGTCCTGCTCTGCCAGGCCTGAGGAGCGGTGGTGGCCACCATAACGGTAACACTGGCGCCAGGCCCAGCGCCCCCCTTCCGCAGTAACGTGTACCAGCCCCACCGAGATGACCATGATCCTGAACGGGGGGAGCGGTGAGTACAGCATCACAGTCACAGGTACACACCGCTCGCACATTTCACACACCGCACTCACTCTCTCATTCAGCTGCTGCATAATCCGCATGCACATTTGGGCCTTCCAGAGTACACGATGCTGAATGAGAACGAGGGAGGGATTTTGTGTGTGTGTGTGTGTATGTGAATATATATATATATATATCGCCCCCCCCCTTTTCTCTCAATTGTATCCGGCCAATCACCCCCACCCTTCCGAGCCGTCCCACTCGCTGCTCAACCCCCTCTGCTGATCCAGGGAGGGCTGCAGACTACCACATGCCTCCTCCCATACATGTGGAGTCACCAGCCGCTTCTTTTCACCTGACAGTGAGGAGTTTCACCAGGGGGACGTAGCGCGTGGGAGGATCAAACGATCCCCCCCCCCCCCCCCCCCGAACAAGCATGCCGACTGACAGAGTTGGCGCTAGTGCAGCGACCAGGACACATACCCACATCCGGCTTCCCACCCGCAGACACGGCCAATTGTGTCTGTAGGGACGCCCGACCAAGCCGGCGGAAACACATGGATTCGAACCGGCGAACCCCCGTGTTGTTAGGCAACAGAATAGACCGCTACGCTAACCCAGACGCCCCTCTCTGTCTATATATTTACGCACGAAATAAAAGCACACAAGGGACGTGTGTGTTTATTTTGTGTACTGATGGGCTCGAGGGGTCACTTTATGAAAGGGTGTGAGTAGCAGGTTTTTGTGCGGGGCGAGTCAGCCGCGACGCCGTCTCTCTGCTGAATGATGCCGCTGTGTCCCGGGGCCTGTCGGGCTCCCCATTCGGCCAGGATGGATGGCCACCGTGGCCGGCATAGGCGACCGACCGCCTTCCAACCACTGTGACACAAATGAAGGCCAGACAAGCGGAGGTGCTCTGTTTGAGTCTGGAGACTAAAATGCTGAGGCAGTGCTCTGCTAGCATGCTGGGTGCACCGGCTGAAACGCTAAAACCAGCATGGTTTGTTGACCATGTTCCCGAGCAGTGTCTTGTTGATTTGCTGAGTTTGCCTAGAAAGGGAATTGAGGGAGAATGCCTGAGAGGCCGCTTTCATTCTCCTAGATGAGAATGGCATCCATGTGTGTGCTTGCGTTTCACTTTCAAGCCCGAGAAGCACATGGCTGCAGGGCCGGATCTAGGCATAGGCAAACTTAGGGTCTAGCGCCACAGGGGGGGGGGGCCCAGACAGACGGATAAAACATCAACTGTTGGTCTAAATGAAAAATATTTAACATAAAATATTTTAAACTATAAATAGATAAGAAACAAAAACATATACCTAACTAATTAACCATGATAACCACGTGGCAGTTAAAAGTAATATTGTTTTTTTACAAAGTATCAAAATGTGCTTGCTTGGGGGTGGGGGGAGGGGGGGGCCCAAGAAAAAATGCTCTGCCTGGTGTAATCCGTCCATTTAATCCGGCCCTGCATGACTGTGTCATGCCTCGTAGCAGGTGTGGGGTTGATAAACTCGGTTTGTCTCCTGCTCTCTCACAGTGCCGTCCGCACCCCCGACTTACACAGGGAGGCAGTTGTGGTGAAGGTAAAGACCGGGCGAAGAGGATGGCGAAGAAAGGCGAAGAAAGAGTGACGAAGGGCCCTGAGACTTGGGGCCAGCCTGGTTGGAGTGGACTTCAACATAAACGCCAACGCGGCCCTTTCCCTGTGTGTATAGACTGAGTACTTACACACTGACTGTGTGTGCCAATCAACTTACGCCAACTATTATGTGTGTTTGAGAGAAAGTGGAAAGCAGGGTGTGGAGGACAGAGCTAACGTCTCCTGGAGGGTTTAAAACTCCATTTTTGGTATCACTGCAAAATGATAAGGAAAAATATATATACATATGAAATACATATATATATATACATATATACATATGAAACATATATACATATACATATGAAACATATATATACATATGAAATATATATATACACATATGAAATATATATATATATATACATATGAAATATATATATATATATACATATGAAACATATATATATATTGAAATATATATATATATATATATACATATGAAATATATATATATATAAATAAGCTGCCTTGGCTCTGAAAATATCAACAGACATTATTCTTTTCTTTCATCCAAGTTTGCTCCCCTGAGATGATGCCATAGTAAGCATCCCTGGAAACTGTGAAATGTATTATTTTATTTCTCTCTCTCTCTCTGTCTCTCTGTCTCTCTGTCTCTCTCTCTCTCTGTCTCTCTCTCTGTGTCTCTCTGTCTCTCTCTCTCTCTGTCTCTCTCTCTCTCTCTCTCTCTCTCTCTCTCTCTCTCTCTCTCTCTCTCTCTCTCTCTCTCTCTCCTCTCTGTCTCTCTCTCTCTCTCTCTCTGTCTCTCTCTCTCTCTGTCTCTCTCTCTCTGTCTCTCTGTATCTCTCGCTCTCTCTCTGTATCTCTGTATCTCTCTCTCTCTCTCTGTATCTCTCTCTGTATCTCTCTCTCTCTCTCTGTATCTCTCTCTCTCTGTCTCTCTGTCTCTCTCTCTCTCTGTCTCTCTCTCTCTCTCTCTCTGTATCTCTCTCTCTCTGTCTCTCTCTCTCTCTGTCTCTCTCTCTCTGTCTCTCTGTATCTCTCGCTCTCTCTCTGTATCTCTGTATCTCTCTCTCTCTCTCTGTATCTCTCTCTCTCTCTCTGTATCTCTCTCTGTGTCTCTCTGTCTCTCTCTCTCTCTGTCTCTCTCTCTCTCTCTCTCTCTCTCTCTCTCTCTCTCTCGTCTCTCTCTCTCTCTGTCTCTCTCTGTCTCTCTCTCTCTCTCTGTCTCTCTGTATCTCTCGCTCTCTCTGTATCTCTCTGTATCTCTCTCTCTCTCTGTATCTCTCTCTCTCTCTCTGTATCTCTCTCTGTATCTCTCGCTCTCTCTCTGTATCTCTCTGTATCTCTCTCTCTCTCTCTGTATCTCTCTCTCTCTCTCTGTATCTCTCTCTGTATCTCTCTGTATCTCTCTCTCTCTCTCTCTCTCTGTATCTCTCTCTCTCTCTCTCTCTCTCTCTCTCTCTCTCTCTCTCTCTCTCTCTCTCTCTCTCTCTCTCTCTCTCTCTCTCTCTCTCTCTCTCTCTCTCTCTCTCTCTCTCTCTGTCAGTCAAAATGGGTTTTTTTTTAGTGCCTCAAAGTGCTGGCACTGAAGCAGAAATATTCGCTCTGTCCTCCATCCATCCATGCTGCAGGTGCAGACAGAGCACAGGGGACCAAGTGTGCAAGTCGTGAAGCACCCCTCACCCCCCTACCCCCCCACCCACCCCGCCCAGCCCAGCCCCACCGCCAAAAAAAACCCCCGCCTCTGAAGGTGTGTATGTGAGGTTCTGTATGATAATACATACGCTGTATCATAAACTCTGGACACATACCACTCCGACATATCCTCCTGGTCTGCAGTCTCCTTGTCCCGTGCACCTCGGCTTCCTCGGCGAACACTTGCCCTCCTGTCGCTCTGCTTCTGTTGGCTTTACGCTGTATCTACTGTGAATATAACCCACACTTCTCAGCTCGCCTAATCACCCACCTCCGTGGACAAGAGCCCAAAATTGCAAATCAAACTGTGAGGCCTCAACGGCAGTTAAAACGAAAGTCCACCGCGGACGCACGCGTGAAGAAAAACGCCGCGACAGACTGGGAGCACCTATCAAAGCCGACTAGAAGCTGCTAATGAACTGTTGTTTCAACAGATGGGACAGAGTGGGTCCGGATTTGATGGGGTGGGGGGGGGGGGGGGGGTCAGTCAGCGGGATTTAGCAGTTTGTGAATCTAGGTCAGACTGCTGTTGCTCTCCCACATCTGTGGCCAGTGGGAGTCTGAACCAGCCAGCGCAAACTGTCACTTTATGTCAGAGAGAACCAGACCGAGGAAATGGTCGCCCGTACTCAGCCCCTCTCTCTTTGTACGCCTGCGTGTGCGAGTGTTGTGAATTTATGCATGTCGGGAGATGACAAGACAATTCAGTCAGGGTTGGCTTCTGGTGCTACATTTATCTTTCCTCACACATTACTTCCCAGCTAGGCACAGAGATATACCAGGAACAATGCTGACGGGCCCCCCGATACCGACACACTCGCCAAACCGTGAGTGGCGGACTGCGTTTATGAACCCGGGGCCTGGTGTTGGGCAGCTCTCCGCGAGCCCGAGAAAGGATCAGATGTGCGGTGTCAGGTAAAAAGAGAGGGAACAAATCCAAGCTCACGCGGAGGAGAAGGGGCAAGGGGCGAAAAGGAAAGAGGTGGCGAGGGATGCAGCCCCACGTGACAGCGGCATCCCTGCCACTTCCTCCGGTCAGCCTCCGATCCGCGTGAGAAAATGGCTCCCGCCACTACTGTGAGTGAGTCTGTCTGCAGACTGCTGGGACTGTTTTGCACACATGCACACACACACATGCACACATGCATGCACACATGCATGTGTGCATGCATGTGTGCATGTGTGTGTGCGTGTGTGCGTGTGTGTGTGTGTGTGTGGAGGGCAGTGCTGTGTGTGGCTGTCTTCTGTATGCAGAGAAGCCTCTCTCTCTCCCTCTCCTGTCTGTACTGCTGTGGCGGCTCAGCCAGCGAGCCAACATCCCTATGCCAAGATGGATGCTTCCCTAACGACAGAGTCTCCATTTCAACACTCCCCTCCCAACACACACACACACACACACACACACACACATTTCACAATCTATCTGTATAGTACAAAGTAGTGCCGTAAAGCATTTTTTTTGGGGTTGTTACCTTCTTTCTTTTTTTTTTAATGTAGATTAAATGTAGACACCAGTGTCGTATAAAACCACTGGATACCTGACTACTGCAGACTGTTTTTATTTTGGGAAGATTTCTAACTGAATTGCTTTGCGTTCATGAATTTGCTTGTCATATTATGCTTTTATTTTCTCTTGCTGGTGTCTTTTTTTTTTAACTAGTATTTTTTGGACTTGTTTTACAGACGCTAGACATGCTTTTATTTGTATTTGTTTTTTATTTTGATTAATTGTTCAACAAACTGGTATGATGTGTCCATTATCGGGATCCAACTTGGACGTCCCATTCTTTGCACCGGTCTTACTGACTGTCAACAGTGGTTCGCTGTTGCTCTTATGGGGGAAAACAAGCGTACCACTTTTCTCAGAAATAGGACAATGGCTATGAACAGTGTTTCACACCTCATACACTCAATAATGACTGTATCTGATATGATAGGGTCACTACAGTGAGGAAGAGAGGCGAGGGTAGACATAATCCACTTTGACCCTAGTGGTGGTTGTACTGGTGAGCCCCTGATCTCACAGTAGACCCTAACTAAGAGGGGACGGGAGTGGTGGGCTTTTACTGGGCCTTCTCGTGGCCCTTCACAGATTGCTACCGTATGGGTAAGGTCTCGCACACTGGGCATACTGAAATAGAAGTGGAGTGGTGGGCCTGCTCCGAGCCCAGACAGGTCTTGTCCCACCGGGCCAGACTCCACTCAACGGCTCTCCGGGATCGGGACCAAGCCGTGGGCCCCCAGATCCTTTAGCCGAGGAAGAAAGGAGCACTGTCCTCAGGGTTTCGGACGGTCGGCACTGAGACACAACCGCGGAGAGTCATCTCCCCCCGAGGTGAGGGGGAAGGTGTCAATGTGACGTTTTCACTTAAATGTGGAGTAAAAAAAAAAGAAAAGAAAGAAAGAAAGAAAAAATAAAAAAATTAAACATAATTAAGATGTGACTTCGTAGATTTTGCACTTGTTGACTACCTATCTGTGCATGCTCATCACCATTTCTACATGTAAGCCCTTTCTCAGACGTACCGTTGAATACTAATTCTATTTATGTCAAGGTCATGTGACAGCAATCATACTCGTCAGTGTATATCAGATGACACAATTATGTCAATTTTGTGCTTTCACGAGGGGGAGCTTTTTTTTTTCCGAGAGAGACTTCACGAGAGGCAAAGAAATACAAGTCAGGGGAGGCAGTCTGAAATCTGTGCTCCCAAACAAATTGGCTCCAGCAGGAATCTTGAAGGGACACACCCGCAGACCTCGACTCCCTCTACTAGGTTGGAGACTCAAAGGGTTAAAAAAAAAGAAAATAGAGAGAGAGAGATAAGGACGTTCAGACGACTACAGAAAAATGGTGACGCTTGTACAGCGGTTCTCTATGTGAAGTTTGTCGTCCCCCTGGGCGGCCCATGAATACCCCCTCCTTCCCGGGTTTGACTTGTCTTTGCCTGTACACTCCTGAGTTGTCTTGCCCTCACGCTGCCCCACCAGGGGCAGCTGACAGGGCCGATATCAATTTCCACAGCTGTGACTGTGCAGTGACGCAGCATGCCTATGTATAGAACTTGTTTCCCCTGATTAGATACACAGTTAACTCTCTCGTTTCTGTAACTCATTCAGGAAAAAATATGTTCAATAAAAGTGTCATGTTTGTAGTTAACTTTTAATTGGATGCTGTCATTTTTCACCCCCCCCACCCCCTCTCTAAATGGTGCACTGGTATACCGGGTAAATCATGCTAATTAACATGTGCTACGTGAATTAAGAGGCCCTGGAGTATTTGCTACTGAGCGCAAAGGGTCCCCCAGATAACGGCTAATTAGCGACTAAATGTGATGGACCCATTTCGTCATATGTTGGAATTAAATTAGAAGAAAATACATCAAACAGTCACGTGATCTCAGACGTGACTATAACTCTTGGGCTTTGGCACAATCCAAAATGTCAATGGGATGGCGGCCTTCCGATCCGTCCCGGTCTCTGCTCCACCCCCCTCTGCCGATCCGGGGAGGGCCGCAGACCACCACGTGCCTCCTCCGATACATGTGGAGTCGCCAGCCGCTTCTTTTCACCTGACAGTGAGGAGTTTCGCCAGGGGGACGTAGCGCGTGGGAGGATCACGCTATTCCCCCCCAGTCCCCCCCCCGAACAGGCGCCCCGACTGACCAGAGGAGGCGCTAGTGCAGCAACCACGACACATACAGCCGCTTCTTTTCACCTGACAGGAGTTTCACCAGGGGGACGTAGCGCGTGGGAGGATCACGCTATTCCCCCCAGTCCCCTCCCCCCCGCCCCCCGAACAGGCGCCCCGACCGACCAGAGGAGGCGCTGGTGCAGCGACCACGACACATACAGCCGCTTCTTTTCACCCGACAGTGAGGAGTTTCGCCAGGGGGACGTAGCGTGTTTGTTTTTTTTAATACATTTTAGACCCCGTCTGCTGACTGAAACGCTTCAAAATACTGTTGGTCTTCACGTTTTAGAGTGCATATTGTTTTGTTTTTTTGTTTTGTGCCGGTTTGAGAATCTAATATAGAAACTGTCTCAAGCGCACATGTCGCCTCCGTCTGCGACTTTAAGGTGAACTTTGATTCTTGCCACATTACTTCACTCCCGGCCCCAGATTTGACAAATTCTAGTATGTTGCATCTAGAGACTGGGAGCGCAGCCCAAAACCAGTCCGTATCCATCTGTGTCCACCTAACTCCTCGCCCACTCCTGACTGCCGCAGTCTTATCCAATTTCAGCGTCTGTGCGGCTGGCTGCCCTATCAGATCCCCCCCTGGATGAAATGGGCTGTTTTATTACCGAACCCAGAGGCAGCTGTCTCCCGGGCAGCCAAACACCTGCAGAAGAAGAGACGTGACGCTCGCCATGGCTCGCTGGAAGGACAAGTGCGTGAGCGACAGGATTGGTCATGAACGCTGTGCATCATGCGGACACCCTACTACTGTGTCCCGTCACTGCAGGGGACGCCCAACGGCGTCCTCCGCACAGGCGCCACCGGCTCAAGGAATAACGGGAATATGCCAAGAATCCACTCCGTCCTCGCGATCGCAACATTCCACTTCCGGTTTGGCGGAGGAGGCAGCAAGTCGGGAGAGCGGAGTCACTAGTTGACATTTATTCGACATCTGTTGTATGATTCACCCGTCTAAAAACCAGTTTAAACCCTCCCCCCGGATGCACATCCGAGTTAATTTTCCGTCGGACGTTGTCCGCGCGGTTGCTAATGCTAAACGGTTTAACCTAGCTAGGTTAGCTAGCTAGCTAACAGGACACTGTTAGCTAGCTAGCTAACAGCTGACCGACTAAGTGAGCCGCGGGTGAGGACTGCGAGAGGGGCGAGCCCGGTGCTGGTAGAAGGGCTGCCGCAGAATGGCCACCAAAAGAGACGTCGAAGAATTAAAGAGATCAAATGAGGGCTTAAGGAGATCGGTGGAGTTCATCGGACACCAAAGGGAAGCCATGACAAATAAGCGAGACACTTTAATTGGACGCGATAAAGGAAACTAACGAAGAACAATGGGGAGGAAGATGTGAAGATTGCGCAACCGGGGAGTAAATTATGGGAGCTAGAACGATGCGCTCGACTGAACGACGTCATTGTCACTGGCCAACCGACGCGACCCAGGTCGTTCGCTGACGCGGTGAAATGCGGGGCCAAGGGGGAGGGCGCAAGGCCCAGCGACCAGGAGCGGGTGGTGGAGTTCCTCCAATGAACAAGGACAGTATAGGAGCTTGTCTTGTCACCCTCTCCCCCAGAAAGACAGAAACAAGCCGGCAGCCATCATCATGAGGTTTGCAAATAGAAAATTCAAAATCAGTCTTCTGCGACAAGGTGCTCAAAGGAACAAATGTTTACCTTCATGAACATTTAACCAAGAACAACGCGGACATTGCCAAAAGAGCTCGATACCTACGCAAGGTGGAAAGAAAATACCAGCAACATGGACTTCCAACTGCGAAGTTTACATAAAGCTAAATGGTACACCTGAGCAGGCAAAAGTGTTCAGGAGCTTGAAGGATTTGGACAAACGTACACAGGAGCTCAATGCTGTTGTTCTATTCACGTGTTCTTGCGATTTGTTATATGTTTCTGAGTTTTGTGTTCTTTTTTTATTATTCTGTTGTTTTTTTATTGATCTGACATCTCTTCTCTCCAAATCTTCAGAACTGACCCTACTACTCTCTGCTCCACTCGCACAATTCAAAGTGTTGATGAGAACATCAAATGCCCCCTGTTTTTGTTACCTAAACAAATGTCTACTAAGCGCCATAGAAAAGGACTTAAAGTCGCCCACGTGAACATTCGTAGTCTGAAAAATAAGGTAAAGGAGTTGAGTACTATTATGTTTGAAAATGATCCACACATAGTCGCAATTTCTGGAACTCATTTGGACGAATCAGTTGACAATACGGAGGTAACTATACAAGGTTACAATATAATTAGACTCGGTAGAAACAGACACGGTGGAGGAGTGGCCTTTTATAGACAAGAACACATTCCAACAAAAACAAGACAAGATCTTGACTGGCCAGATGGGGAAGCAATCTGGATTGAGGTTCACCTGCCGCATCTCAAGCCATCACTAGTATGCTGCTGCTATAGACCACCTAACTCTGACGCGGCACATCTTGAAAAAATCTGTTCAATGCTTCAGAATGTGTCTGACACAGACAAAGAAATTTATTTTGTAGGAGACCTAAACATAGACTGGCTCTCAAAAAACTGCCCTATGAAAAGAAAGCTTAATGACGTCACCACTGTATGTAACTTATCCCAAATCGTAAACCTACCAACCAGAATAAACGTCAACAAATCAGGTGTATTATCCTCAACTTGCACAGATCATCTTTTTACAAATTTAGCTGATAAATGCTCAAAAGTTGTTTCGGTGTCAGTTGGATTCAGCGATCACAACATGATTGCTGTGGCAAGAAAAGTTGAAAGTCCCCAAAGCAGGGCCTAAAATGATATAGTATAAAAGAATATATAAAAAATTCTGTGATAATGCATTTATTGAATACCTGTACAACATACAGTGGGACAGTGTATTTGAGTCTACTCATACTGAAGCTGCCCTATATGAATTTATGAAATTGTTTTCCTCTGCGACAAACATCTACTACTACTTTCGGCTGCTCCCATTAGGGGTCGCCACAGCGGATCATCCGTTTCCATTTCTTCCTGTCCTCTGCATCGTCCTCTGTCACACGAGCCACCTGCATGTCCTCCCTCACCACATCCATAAACCTCCTCTTTGGCCTTCCTCTTCTCCTCTTCCCTGGCAGCTCCATATTCAGCATCCTTCTCTCAATATACCCAGCATCTCTCCTCCACACATGTCCAAACCATTTCAATCTTGCCTCTCTTGCTTTGTCTCCAAACCGTCCAACCTGAGCGGTCCCTCTAATATAATCGTTCCTAATCCTGTCCTTCTTCGTTACTCCCAGTGAAAATCTTAGCATCTTCAACTCTGCCACCTCCAGCTCCTCCTCCTGTCTTTTCGTCAGTGCCACTGTCTCCAAACCATATAACATAGCTGGTCTCACAACCATCTTGTAAACCTTCCCTTTAACTCTTGCTGGTACCCTTCTGTCGCAAATCACTCCTGATACTCTTCTCCACCCATTCCACCCTGCCTGCACTCTCTTCTTCACCTCTCTACTGCACTCCCCATTACTTTGGACAGTTGACCCCAAGTATTTAAACTCAAATGCCTTTGTCACCTCCACTCCTTGCATCCTGACCATTCCACTGTCCTCTCTCTCATTCACACATAGGTATTCTGTCTTGCTCCTACTGACTTTCATTCCTCTTCTCTCCAGTGCATACCTCCACCTCTCTAGGCTCTCCTCTCAGGCTCACCCTACTCTCGCTACAGATCACAATGTCATCCGTGAACATCATCGTCCATGGAGACTCCTGCCTGATCTTGTCCGTCAACCTGTCCATCACCATTGCAAACAAGAAAGGGCTCAGAGCCGATCCTTGATGTAATCCCACCTCCATCTTGAACCCATCTGTCATTCCAACCGCACACCTCACCACTGTCACACTTCCCTCATACGTATCCTGCACCACTCCTACATACTTCTCTGCAACTCCTGACTTCCTCATACAATACCACACCTCCTCTCTCGGCAATCTGTCATAAGCTTTCTCTAAATCTACAAAGACACAATGCAACTCTTTCTGGCCTTCTCTATACTTCTCAATCAACATTCTCAAAGCAAACATCGCATCTGTGGTGCTCTTTCGTGGCATGAAACCATACTGCTGCTCGCTGATCATCACCTCTCCTCTTAACCTAGCTTCTATTACTCTTTCCCAAATCTTCATGCTGTGGCTGATCAACTTTATACCTCTGTAGTTGTTACAGTTCTTCACATCGCCCTTGTTCTTGAAAATTGGTACCAGTATGCTTCTTCTCCACTCCTCAGGCATCCTCTCACTTTCCAGGATTGTGTTAAACAATCTAGTTAGAAACCCCACTGCCATCTCTCCTAAACATCTCCATGCCTCCACAGGTATGTCATCAGGACCAACTGCCTTTCCATTCTTCATCCTCTTCATAGCTGCCTTCACTTCCTCCTTGTTAATCCACTGAACTTCCTGATTCACTATCCCAACATCATCCAACCTTCTCTCTCTCTCATGTTCTTCATTCATCAGCCCCTCAAAGTATTCCTTCCACCTTCTTAGCACACTCTCCTCGCTTGTCAGCACATTTCCATCTCTATCCTTGATCGCCCTAACTTGCTGCACATCCTTTGCAGCTCGGTCCCTCTGTCTAGCCAATCGGTACAAGTCCTTTTCTCCTTCCTTAGTGTCTAATCTGTCATACAACTCACCATATGCCTTTTCCTTTGCCTTCACCACCTCTCTCTTTGCTTTACGCTGCATCTCCTTGTACTCCTGTCTACTTTCTTCATCTCTCTTACTATCCCACTTCTTCTTTGCCAACCTTTTCCTCTGTATACTTTGCTGTACTTCCTCATTCCACCACCAAGTCTCCTTGTCTTCCTTCCTCTGTCCTGATGACACACCAAGTACCTTCCTAGCTGTCTCCCTCACTACTTCTGCAGTGGTTTTCCAGCCATCTGGCAACTCTTCACTACCACCCAGTGCCTGTCTTAACTCCTGCCTGAACTCCACACAACAGTCTTCCTTCGGCTGTGTCTTCACTCGCTTCCTCTTCTTGGTCTCCAAAGTCATCCTACAGACCACCATCCGATGCTGCCTAGCTACGTTCTCCCCTGTCACCACCTTGCAGTCTCCAATCCCTTTTAGATGGCGCCTTCTACATAAGATATAGTCCACCTGTGTGCACTTTCCTCCACTCTTCTACGTCACCCTGTGTTCCTCCCTCTTCTTGAAATATGTATTCACCACAGCCATTTCCATCCTTTTTGCAAAATCGACCACCATCTGTCCTTCCACATTTCTCTTCTTGACTCCATACCTTCCCATCACCTCCTCATCACCTCTGTTCCCTTCACCAACATGTCCATTGAAGTCCGCTCCAATCACCACTCTCTCCTCCTTGGGTACCCTCTCCACCATGTCGTCCAACTCACTCCAGAATTCTTCTTTTTCATCCATCTCACACCCAACTTGCGGGGCATATGCGCTGATAACATTCAGCAATAAACCTTCAATTTCCAGCTTCATACTCATCACTCTGTCTGACACTCTCTTCACCTCCAGTACACTCTTGACATACTCTTCCTTCAGAATTACCCCTACCCCATTTCTCCTCCCATTCACACCATGGTAGAAGAGTTTGAACCCACTTCCAATACTCCTGGCCTTACTCCCCTTCCACCTGGTCTCTTGCACACACAGTATGCCTACCTTTCTTCTTTCCATCATGTCAGCCAGCTCTCTCCCTTTACCAGTCATAGTGCCAACATTCAAAGTTCCAACTCTCACCTCCACATGCCTACCCTTCCTCCTCTCTAGCTGATTCAGGGAACTCAGAGGACTGGCTAGCATATCGCTGTTTTAAGAAACAAAGTGACCAAATTAAATAAATAAATAAATAAAAGACCATACTACCAATCTAGAATTGAAGACATTTAAAAAGGACAGTAAAAAACTTTGGAGTACTCTCACTCAAATCATGGGTAAAAATAAAATGGGCAAAACGCCATCATTTATTGAATCGGGTGATGGCTTCATCACCAAGCCCCTAGAAATGGCAAATTATTTCAACGAGTACTTCATAAGTAAAGTAAACACTATAAGAAATAACATGCAGCCTGTAAATGGTAAATTATCTGATTCAATTATAAAAATAAAAAAAAACATATCATGCAGGACAAAGAATGTGAATTTGAGTTTTTGGTCACTAATATCTTGGAAATTGAAAAGCTATTTTCCAAATTAAAATGCGACAAACCCTGTGGTCATGACAATCTAGACAGCACACTCTTAAAGCCGTCAGCTGGAATTGTGGCTAGTCCTATCTGTCATATTTTCAATTTAAGTTTTAATGAAGGAATTTTTCCTCAAGTATAAAAGGTAGCGAAGGTTACCCCTGTACCGAAAAATAGAAAAGAATCATTCACTGGACCAAATAATAGGCCAATAAGTTTTTTACCTGTATTGAGTAAACTTATGGAAACAATTGTATTTAAGCAAATTCAAACTTACTTCTCTATTAATTGCATCAATTCTGACTTTCAACATGCTTATAAAACTGGCTATTCAACAGGCACAGCTCTTACACAATTGACAGATGATTGGCTAAAACAAATTGACAGTAAATTATTGGTTGGAACAGTGCTGTTGGATTTTAGCGCAGCTTTTGATATCTTAGACCATGAACTGATACTTATAAAACTAGCAGCGTATAGTTTCAAACTCTCAGCTATTGACTGGATGAAAAGCTACCTGTTCAACAGAAAACAATGTGTCATGTTTAAAGGAACTTTGTCAAGAATTAAGACACTACAATGCGGTGTTCCTCGAGGAAGTTGCCTTTGACCTCTACTATACTCGGTATTTGTAAACGATATGCCACATATTTTTTTAAAATGCTCACACGGCAATTTACGCAGACGACACTACAATATATGCTTCCGCAAAGAATGCCACAGACTTGAGGAGTCTACTTCAAGATGAGTTAATGCAGATTTCTAATTGGGTCACTGAAAATAAGCTAAAACTGAATATATCCAAAACGAAATGTCTTGTTATTTGCTCAAAGCATGCTCAAAGAAAGGAACACAGACCGTGTAGTTCTTTGCAAGGTGCTGATATTGAACAAGTGAAGGAGGCCAGATTGCTGGGGGTTACATGATGAAACACTCTCTTGGACTACTCACATTAATAATATTGTAACAGAAATGAGCAGAAGTATTTCAATCATTAGAGGGAGTGCCCAGCAATCTGGTCAAATGCATCTAAACAAGAATTAAATAAAATCCAGCTTACCCAAAATAGAGCTGCAAGACTCACTCTGCATTTGTCAATTAGAAACAACGTTGAAAGAATGCATAAAGAACTGTCATGGATGAGAGTCATTGAGAGATTAGCTTGTACCCTGATTCTGTTTATGAAAAACATTTATATGCTACGCAAACCTGCTTGCCTCTCCTCTCAGCTGTAGCTTACTAGTGATGGTCATGACTATGGCAATAGACATGCTGGGGGGGTCATTTCACCTTGCCTAAACCCAGAAGTGATGCCTTAAAAGAGACTGTAATGTACAGGGCAATTACCTCCTGGAATGGACTTCCCCAGCATTTGGCTTCAGTTACCAGCAGAGTTGGATTCAAGAAGAAGCTGAGGGAATATGTAATGCAGAAAGATGTTGTTTTAGATTAGGTTTATTTTTTATGTCTGTTTACTGTATTCTGTTATGAGTTATGTCTGCTTTATTTTAATCATTTCAATATATTATTTTAATTTAATTTAAATAAATCATTTTTTCTCATTTACGGGAATTGTTTTTGTTTTTTGTCTAATTGAGTATGATGCATATAGATAATTTCGTGTAGTTTGACTTAAGCCATTTCATAGCTGTCTCCTCTATTGTTTTGTCAACGTGGCAGCGGTTGCCTGGGATATGTGATCTGGCTACACTGATTGCTCCAGCGTGCAAAAGTTTCTCTGAACCAGGATGTGTTTCCTCAATGTGTTCAAGAAAGCATCCAAAGTATGTGAGGAATCTAGCATAATTCTTCTGATCTGAGCAGAAAAAGAGGTCTGGCATGATGTTTATGGCAGCTTTGTACCCATCATAGTCATTCATTTTGATTACGCTGTTCATTGACAGGACAAGCCAGATGCAGTCCATCTATTCCATTCAAAACCGGCCAGTTTCTCCCAGCTCCCCCTTTCTCACTCTTTCTCTAAATGAATTGTATTCTGTTATGTGGTGAGATATATCAGCCGATGATAGAACTTCAGTTAGAGTAGATTCATTCGGGGTATGTTTTTCCAGAAAAAATGTACCTTCAGCTGAGAGTGCTCCGTGAGTTTCCAGATACTTGTCATAGAGGAGTCTCTCAAGACCTTCTAGCATCGACTTGTGTGTGTTCATAGCTCTGTCCCAATTCTTTCCATCAGTGACCCCAGCCACAGAGCCTGTGGTGATCAGTTT
Source organism: Lampris incognitus (assembly GCF_029633865.1). NCBI lineage: Eukaryota > Metazoa > Chordata > Actinopteri > Lampriformes > Lampridae > Lampris > Lampris incognitus. Next base: position 52,805,394 of record NC_079220.1, on the reverse strand, counting down.
TGCTTCCAAAGCCACTTCGACCCATCCACTCCCTTGACAGTATCTTTGGCCTATACCTTTCAAGTAAGCTCCACAGCAATGGAGTGTACCAATGAGGATGATGTGCTTTTTATATTTTTCAGGTTCATTCCATATTAGAGGGTAGGCTTTCATGCAAACACCTAGGTCAAATGTACTGATGGTGTACTCTTGTCCAGCTTCAGAGGATGCGACTTGGCTGCATCTAAGGCATTCTTGAATGGTTGTCAAGTCGGTTATGGGAGCATTGATCATGGGATATACCCAATTGTGGTGAGGCATTTTGGAGAACGGCCAGTAACAGACACCCAACCTGACAGACCAGGGATGTGCTGATCGCCGGAGTTGATTTTACGAGCAATGACCCAAATTATATCACTATCTGATGATTTTGAGTGGTATGTGGATGTGTTATTTGAATTGGATGACTCCAAGTTAGCTGGTTCAGATCGTTTCCGCTTGTAGTAAGTTGGCAACTCCTGAGCAGGACTTTTAAATGATCGTTGTTTTTTTGGAGGTTGAGTGTTCGGATTAGTGTAGGCTGACTCTTGTGTCGGCTGTGTTGTGGTCAGAGCTACTGCATCTGCACAGGACCCTTGATCCTGCAGGTAGATGCCTACAGCGGTATGAATGGACCCTGCCCCATATACATCTGATACTAGCTGATCAAAATTGTCCCTGTCACAATGGAAGACTGCTCCATCAGGTTGTCTCTTGATAACATCTGAGTTGCTGATTAATGAAGCACTTTCCACAATTGAATTTGCCAGAGCCGTTTCAAGTTCTATTGAGTATGTGTAGGACTCACAGTGGCCAAGTCTATTTATCAGAGTGGTGATGCTCTTGGATCGGAAGAGATGGCGTAGTGTCATACATAGTAAGATGTGTTTCTTCATCTTCCATTGACCTGCTGTAACTGCTCTGCAGATGTCTTGAGAAATTGATGATGCCAGATTGTCCTCCCGATATGATGGCTTCCTCTCACCGCAGATTAGGTTTAAAACAAATTGGAAAACCTCAGAAGGAATCTCCTCTTTTGGGTCAGGGAGATCCTGAGCTCTAGCAGGCCAAGGGAGTGGTTCAGAATTTTTGAAGGCTTTTAGGATTTTCTTGTGAAGATCATGACTGATCTCTTTACTCCAATCAGTAATTCCCATCTCATAAGCTGAACGCACTGTCGTCTTCATAGATTCTTGGGATGTACAAAACACTAATGTGTCTTTGTATGGGCAAGATGAGAAGTCGATACTATCTTTGAGATCAGGACAGCATTCGATTTTTAGTCTCAGGTTATGGCTTGTTATCTGAGCAGGAGCTTCTTCTCCAAATTGTCTCAAGGTTTCATTATACAAAACAGTAAGATGAGCAAGTTTCACAACCTGACCCTTTTGAATAACTTCTGTTTTTATATGAACATACACCCCATTGAAAGCTTTACCGATCATTCCCTTCTTTGTAGTTATTTCATCCGCTGCAGCTGTAGTGTCAAGCTGAGGTGGTCGTTTTACTAAGTACTGCTTGCGACAGCAGTCATGAAATTGAGCCTCCTTAGCAAATAAATCAACTCCCTGGATTTTGCACAACAAATCCTCATCACCTAGTTCCATAGCTTTGTGCTCAATATTTGTGTATGCATTTGATTGGAATTTCTGCAAGCTATATCTATTGCCAGAAGCTTGCTTCACTGTGCCACTTTTGCAGAATATGCAATAATTTCCAAACAAAACGGAAGAATCCACATGCTCACGTGTTGGTCTAGTAGTGTATTTTTTCTGCTTGACAGTTTCTTGTTAAAGCACGGTTAGCATTACAGAAAAAAATGCGTTGACAGTTTTCATGATACCCACAATCAGCAGATAATTCATCAGGAATTGAGTCACAAACATCTGGCATGCCACCACAGTCAGACGTTTGTGTCAAAAGTTTGTTTTTCATGTCGTGGATTTCAGTAAATGCATTAAGTGGATCAGCCTTAGAAGAAAAGGCTACAAACTTAACATTTACTGTCCCCTTACAACCATGCAGAATGCAATTTCCCAGAGGTGACTGGGGCAGTGGCTATTTCTTCTGCTTTGACGAACTCTGGCAAGGTGTCCAGTCTTCATCATCTTGTCGTCTCTTTGGCATCTTGACTGATTCACAATGCAATCATCTTAAAATCAGTATTGCAATAATGAAATAGGGAGTACTATTCAGTGTGCCAATTCACATTGATTCAAATATAATGCTTTGCATTACAATTATTTCTCTTATCACCTCAAATGTGCAGACTGATAGTATTCCAACTGTAGCTACAACACACCTCATGAATATTGCAACCTCGCTAGCTTGATTGCAAAATTGTGCTTGCTAGCTAGCTAAAACTAAAGAGACTAGCTTAAATCATGTTAAGGTTGTTAAATATCAGTTTAATAAATATTCTAATCATTGTTACAATGCTTAGTCACTGGTCTAGAACCTAATACATACCTTCAATCTGTGGTGGCCTTGTGGTATTCAGGCTGCTTCTGATACAGCCCACAATTACCATGGCAATGGAAATCATACAGTGCATCCGGAAAGCATTCACACCCCTTCACGTTCCCCACATTTTGTTGTTACAGCCTTATTCCAAAATGGATTAAATTCCTTTATTTTCTCATCAATCTACACACAATACCCCATAATGACAAAGTGAAAAAGGTTTTGTAGAAATTTATTAAAAATAAAAAACTGAAATATTGCATGTACATAAGTATTCACACCCTTCGCTATGACACTCAAAATTGAGCTCAGGTTCATCCTGTTTCCACAGATCATCCTTGAGATGTTTCTACATCTTGATTGGAGTCCACCGGTAGTAAATTCAACTGATCGGACATGATTTGGAAAGGCTCACCCCTGTCTATATAAGGTCCCACTGTTGACAGTGCATGTCAGAGCAGATACCAAGCCATGAGGTCAAAGGAATTGTCTGTGGACCTCCGAGACAGGATTGTATCGAGGCACAGATCTGGGGAAGGGTACAAAAATATCTCTACAGCTTTGAAGGTCCCGAAGAGCACAGTGGTCTCCATCATTTGTAAATGGAAGAAGTTTGGATCCACCAGGACTCTTCCTAGAGCTGGCCGCCCAGCCAAAATGAGCAATCGGGGGAGAAGGGCCTTGGTCAGGGAGGTGACCAAGAACCCGATGGTCACTCTGACAGAGCTCCAGCATTCCTCTGTGGAGATGGGAGAACCTTCCAGAAGGACAACCATCTCTGCAGCACTCCACCAATCAGGCCTTTATGGTAGAGTGGCCAGACGGAAGCCTCTGCTCAGTAAAAGGCACATGACAGCCCGCTTGGAGTTTGCCAGAAAGCACCTAAAGGACTCTCAGACCATGAGAAACCAGATTCTCTGGTCTGATGAAACCAAGATTGAACTCTTTGGCCTGAATGCCAAACGTCACATCTGGAGGAAACCAGTCACCTCTCATCACCTTGCTAATACCATCCCTACAGTGAAGCATGGTGGTGGCAGCATCATGCTGAGGGGGTGTTTTTCAGCAGCAGGAACTGGGAGACTAGTCAGGATCGAGGGAAAGATGAATGGAGCAAAGTACAGAGAGATCCTTGATGAAAACCTGCTCCAGAGTGCTCAGGACCTCAGACTGGGGCGAAGGTTTACCTTTCAACATGACAACGACCCTAAGCACACAGCCAAGACAATGAAGGAGTGGCTTCGGGACAAGTCTGTGAATGTCCTTGAGTGGCCCAGCCAGAGCCCAGACTTGAACCCCATTGAACATCTCTGGAGAGACCTGAAAATAGCTGTGCAGCGACGCTCCCCATCTAACCTTACAGAGCTCGAGAGGATCTGCAGAGAAGAATGGGAGAAGTACCCCAAATATAGGTGTGCCAAGCTTGTAGCTTCGTACCCAACAAGACTTGAGGCTGTAATCGCTGCCAGGGGTGCCTCAACCAAGTAATGAGTAAAGGGTGTGAATACTTATATGTACATGCAATATTTCAGTTTTTTATTTTTAATAAATTTGCAAAAATTTCTACAAAACCTTTTTCGCTTTCTCATTATGGGGTATTGTGTGTAGATTGATAAGAAAAAAAAGGAATTTAATCCATTTTGGAATAAGGCTGTAACATAACAAAATGTGGGGAAAGTGAAGGGGTGTGAATACTTTCCGAATGCACTGTACATATCTGCTTTTTTCATATTTGAGGTACTGTAGGCCTATAGTGAAGACTTTCGGCCACAGCAAGAGTAATATTTGAGATAGAAAGGTCATCTTGGGCTCAAATTGAAGCTTAAGAACTAGGGAAGTTGTCTATACACAAGTGAGGCATACATATTCACCATAAAGTGCTGAAGAATAATCATTTTGATGATAATTTGTCAGGCTGCCAGTACCTGTTTTGTCTTTTTGGGGATGGTGTGGGTGATATCTTAAAATTGAGTTGCAGCAAGCCCCAGAATCATATTTTCCTGCTTCCCCCTATGTATCAGGATACTCTCTGCCAAATTTCATTCTTGTATGACTATTTATGCCATTGTAGTACCTTAATATTTGCATGTACATAATTTGGCCAGGAACATGGCTCAAAAATGGGGTTTTTGGCCCCCTGTGGCCAAACGGGGTCAAGTTGGGGGTGCTCGTTATCAACTCCTGATGGCCCAAGGTATAGGCTAACAGGAAATAATAGTGGAAAAAAGGTAGCAGAAAACATCCTGAGGGCTGGTCCTGGCTCCCGGCCTATAACAACATTTACCAGTGTCCAACTTCGAATACTTAATTTGAAATTTCCCACCTGGCTTACTGAACTTAACAATATCTACAAGGCCTAGCTCCAAAGTACATGTGTTAATAAGCCTTCAAAAACTGAGATATACTAGAAGATGAATTTGATATCAAACACGACTGGCTGAAAAGTAAACTAAATGTTTTAACATTCAGTTTTCAAAAACATTTCCAGGCCTGGGAAATACAGTTGTCAAATTGTATGACTTTTTTTTTCTTATGACAATAGACATCCCATTTACTTCTCTGTCAGACAGTTTTCATACACACACCAGTGACCTTACTCCTTTCTCTCAACACCTGTTTTATCCCGTTTTCCAGCAAGAGCGTTATTCTCTTTCCTGGTAAGCCGGACGGAGCGTGCTATTTGGTACATTTGCAGTTTGTCTCTGGCCAGAGTTCCTGTTTTGAATGGAAATGCTGTGATCTCTCCCGTGAAGTGCGGAGAGTGCTGTCTATCGTAATGGAAACAGGAAGTTGCAGATCAAAGACAAACCATTTATTCTCTACTTGCACTATCAAGCAAAGTTGCTGTGAAGCAAATTTATGTCTGTTCACGTATGCATATGCGAGTCAGAGTTATACCATATATAACCACATTCCCAACTAAATGTCATTCTGTTGTACATTGAGACTCAATGTCCTGTAAAGTGATTCATCAAATAAGGCAATAAAGGCAATCACCTAATTAGCCATGGTTGTTAAACCAGGATGTCTGCTGTGGATTTACATCCATATCTAATTGGTTTTCAGGCATTTTAATGGCTTGTTTGACTGATCACACTGGCCAGTTTGGCATTTAACCCAGTGTAACAACCATGAAATTCTTGTAATTTGGAGCGATGATGGTTTAAATTGATATTACCCATGACCTAACTCAGGTTGTAACTTCCTTGAAGGGATGGAGATACTGCAGCCAGGGATAGGCCACCACACTCCGGTACAGTCAGGTACTCGGTCACTGATGATGGAGAGACTGTTTCCCCCAAACTGTGCAGACTGGGAGTCAGCATCTCACTGCTCTCGGGGGTCATTTGAGCCGTTGGGGTGTGGACCACCATACTTTGTGGGGTTGGGGAAGCTACCTGGATGGACACGCTTGAGTTGCCCGGCTGGGGGCTTTCGGGGAGATCTGTGCCAGCCGAGCCCACTGGAGACAAACAAAGACAACATTCCAAACAAATGTCAGCGAACCCCGATTCAGCCACTTACTGTCACTTGCTCACTGTGGCAGCTGCAAGGCTATTGTGACGACCTTTTGTTAGCTTCCAGTACGAGACAATGGTGTTCACCATCATGGATGTGAAGCAAGTTTGAATGGACCAGTTACACAACTGCAACAAACTCAGATGGGTTGTAAATGATGCCTGTGAAGGCTGTTTTGCTATATTAACAAACTAATGGGGGATGTGTGTTTAGGCTAGCTGCTAAAGCTGCTCTGTGCTCATAAAACTGAGACAGATGATGATGACATCTAAAATGACCAATGAGAGTCGAGGACAGTCAGGTGATTCATGAGTTGTTGAAAGTTTCACCTGTCTATTGCGCCCATGACCTTTTGACCATGCAGGCATTGCCGTGTATCTGTTCTGTCAGTCTGAGAGGCAGCGGGGATCTTCCAGTTGCCTCATTGTTTTTTTTATCCACGTTTGACTGATTCAGTTTCAGACTGTGAAATGTGTAATGGCGGATGGGGTATCGTATGGTTGTGCTCTCAGTCAAATGAGCTCAGTGCAGCTGTTGGTGGATCAGCTTCAAGAGCATGGATACAGGGGTGTGGGGGGGGGCTTCATGCTTCTCTGAATTTCACTCTGTAATTTCTCTATCCTGCTCTCTGCCCTCCTCTCGCTCTCTATCTCTGGCTGTCTGTCCCTCTCTCTCTCTCTCTTTCACTGTCCTAAGTAGGGGTCATTCATCTCTTTCTCTCTCTCTCTCGCCTCTGTGCCGGGGCAGTGCTCGCTTCATTACGTCCAAAACAACAACAACGGTCAAACCAGGAAACAAACTGCAACTTCAGCACCCACGCCCGGCAAGGTCTCTGTCTCTCCCTCACTGGCACTATTTCTCATAGCCACTCTCTCTCACTCTCTCTCTTTCGCTCTCTCTCTCTCTGAACATATATATATACACCAACATATATATTGTATTATATAATATTTTATGATATGTAGTATATATATATAATATATTGCATTATATTGTTGTGTGTGTGTGTGTGTGTGTGTGTGTGTGTGTGTGTGTGTGTGTGTGTATATATATAAAGCTTTGTTGAAAGAAACACTCAATGGTATTTACTTGACTCACTGGATTTTATATATATACTATGTATATATATTAGTTGAGCACTTTTCCCAGGTTGAGTGTTTCTTTTACCAAATATATATATATATATATATATACACACACACACACACACACACACATATATATATATAATTATATATATAATCTTCCCTGATTTTCTCCTGTATCTTTTTTATATCAAATTCTGTTACTTCCTTTCCTCATGACAAACACACACACACACACACACACACACACACACACGTAGAGGACTATGTCTCTCCAGGCCCCCTGCTAGAATACTAGAATGAGAGGTTAGCAGCGGTAAAACTGTAGCAGCATCAGTAGCGGTAGCAGCAGTTAGCCGTTAGCATGGCAGGACTGTCTCTCCCTGGTGTAAGAATGTTCGCTGCACCATCACTAATCCACTGAGAGCCTTTGTTTTGTGGAATGTGTGAGTCAATGTGGAAACGACCTGCGCCTGTGTGCCCGGTGTTGTTCAGTGTTTGCATCTGCAACAAAAACAAAGGTGCCATAACGCAAAGCTTTGGAAACTGCGTTGTACGTTGCTGTGTGTCTTGAGTGTTGTAAACACTCTTTTTAAAGCACATGGTTCATTTTGTTCTCTTTTTGTATAGAGTTTTGTTCAACAGAGTGTGTGTGTGTGTGTGTGTGTGTGTGTGTGTGTGTGTGTGTGTGTGTGTGTGTGTGTGTGTGTGTGTTTTCAAGGACAAAGCTTAGTCACTGTCCTCCAGTGGTAAACCCAGTCAGTTACAAGCCAGCCACAGTGGACATGGGGGTACATTCTCAGCTGTTCTCAACCATCTTCCACATGACCCCCCCCCCACACACACACACATGCACACATACATGCACACACAAAAGCCTGCAGCCATTTTATACCATTTTATGACTTCAATTTTTCCCTCCTCCATCCTCCCTGTACTGGTTTCTATTTTTCTTAGATGTGTACCACGCCCCCCCTCCCTTGCTCTATCTGGATGGCACACAAACACACTCTAAGCCCTGCAGACATTTCCTTTCTCTTCTTTACTCTCTATCCCCCCCCCTCTCTCTCTCTGTCCTGCCCTCATTCTCTCTAGCTGTCACTACTCTCAGCATTCTCATCTCCTTGCTTTCCCTTCAAAGCCCTGCTGGGAAGGATGAATACAGTAATGCTGCAGCTGTGTGCCTGTGTGTGTAAGTGTGTTAGCATGCATGTGGGTGCATGAGCGCTCAGGTTACAGAGTGCTGCTATGTGACATATGGGTTCATAAATGGATGTGTTGATATGTATATAAAAATATGTGTTCAACTTGATATGTATTTATTGTGAACGTCTTTGTGTGTGTCCGCGTGTATATATGTGCTGCGATCTTCCTTGCTATGCCATCAGAGGTTGTTGTGAGCTGTCGCACAAGGTTTAAGATCAATGGTATTGCTTGACCAGCAAGCCTGAGGCCTGGCACATTGTGATAGGAGTCAGCTTGTGTGTGTGTGTGTGTGTGTGTGTGTGTGTGTGTGTGTGTGTGTGTGTGTGTGTGTGTGTGTGTGTGTGTGTGTGTGTGTGTGTGTGTGTGTGTGTGTGTGTGTGTGCATGTGCGTGCTCTAACCTTGGCTCGCTTGTTGAGCCCAGAATTCCTGGACAGTTTTGTCGATGCCATGGTTCTCCTCTCTCAGCTCTCTTTGCCACTGCCGCAGCTCTTGCACATCTGGACGCACTCTGACCTAGAGGTACTCACACACACACACACACACACACACACACACACACACACACACACACACACACGCAAAGTCAGACACCCATGTACACAGCCTGAACGTCCATGTTCCTAAAAGACACAAGCATAAATGTATATAATCAATCATTATCAATAAAACTAAATTAGGCTACGGCGGGCGGCACAGTGACGCAGTGGTTAGTGTGGTCGCCTCACAGCCAGGAGGTTCTGGGTTTGAGCCCTGGGATAGTCCAACCTTGGGGGTCGTCCCGGGTCGTCCTCTGTGTGGAGTTTGCATGTTCTCCCCGTGTCTGTGTGGGTTTCCTCCGGGTGCTCCGGTTTCCTCCAACAGTCCAAAGACATGTAGGTCAGGTGAATCGGCCATACTAAACTGCCCCTGTGTGTGTGTGTGTGTGTGTGTGTGTGTGTGTGTGTGTGTGTGTGTGTGTGTGTGTGTGTGTGTGTGTGTGTGTGTGTGTGTGTTGTGTGTGTGTGTGTGTGTGTGTGTGTGTGTGTGTGTGTGTGTGTGTGTGTGTGTGTGTGATGGCCTGGCAGCCTGTCCAGAGTGCCTCCCCGCCTGCTGCCCAATGACTGCTGGGATAGGCTCCAGCATCCCCTGCGACCCTGAGAGCAGGATAAGCAGGTCGGATAATGGATGGAAGGCTGCGATGCAGTCTATACCAGGTCAGTTAGTTTTAAACTAACAATACTGTATAAAGTGGACATGTGGTCCCGATAAACTATGATCCCAAGAGTGGCAGGTATAACGGCATGACTTCTTGTTTGTGTACAATGTGTATACACACTTGGGCAGCAGAGTACACAAAATTTGCCCAGCTCCCTCATAGACTGATTTAACCTAACTTCATCTTTCCACGCTCCCCTGCATGTACGCCCAACCACTGGCTGCCCTCTTGTTCTTATCTCCTTCTACACACACACACACACACACACACACACACACACACACACACACACACACACACACACACACACACACACACACACACACACCATCCTCTGCGGTCCTGCCCCCCAACACCATCATGTCAGTCACTACCTCACACCCCCACACTACTCCCCCTCTACCCAACCCTAGCTTTCCCCCCCATGACTCCCTCCTTCTGTGGTGAAGGGGCCTGCCTCAGCTAGCTGTTAGCAGTGCGTTATATTGTTGTGGGGCAGTTGTATTGGGGGAGGAGGCAACAGTTAATTCAGCACTGGGTGTCGGAATGAGGCAACCGCCCCCATGTTGACAGACGATACCATAGACATGGAAATGAGGGGGAAGGTCAGAGGTTTTTTGGGGAGGGGGGGAGTCGAGAGTTGGGAGTGGAATTGGGGGTACATCTGTGTGGTCAGTCTTATTCTCCGTCTCGCCATCTTTGTGTGAATTTTGCCAGCCACCAGCGGCGGCCATGTGAAAATGTGTTGTGAAATGATAAGAGGTGCAGCGGCGTCTTACTCCCTGTAGAGTCGACTCATTGGGAGTCATCAGGTTTCACCAGGATGACGACAATTTGAGTGTGTTGGTGCGGCACCTGAACAGGTTGCTGGGTCGAGTGTGAATCTATGCAGCCGGCTAGTGGAGGCGAGGTTTTGTTTTGACTGCGAATGCAAATCCAGTCGAGCACTTGACGATGTGTGTTTGCGCGTTATCGTGTGTATTTGTGTGGGTGTGTGTCTGCATGCATGCCAGAGCGAGAGGGACAGTGTACGCACGTGATCCTGTTAACACGGCAGCAACTTAGGGTGTGTGTCTTTTCCTTCTGCTTCCCATCATTAGTGAGGCTTTTGACAAAATTCTTTGGGCTTATTGTGTAGGTCAACATGCACGTGGTATTGTGTGCGCATGTGTGTGTGTTTATGCACACGTGAGTCCGTCTTCTCGTGCCGTCTCTGTGTGCGCGCATGTGTGCAGGGGCTTTTCAAACATGATTAAATTGAGGAGCAAGACTGACGAGGAGCACTGATGCACACACTGAGCACGCACGCGCACTGGTGAGCACGTGGAGGCCAACACATACGCAAAGTTGAGCACACACAAAACATACACGAACACGCACACACTCGGTGGCGGTGCAGAGAGAGAGAGACCCTATCCCAGCTAATCTCTTCTGGCGTCCTCTCTTGCACCGGGGAAAAGGCCCAAAAGCAGCCCAACCAGACAACTTGAACACACACACACACACACACACACACACACACACACACACACACACACACACACACACACACACACACACACACACACACACACACACACACACACACAAGCAGACTTTACACTCAACATAGGGAGCCTTAAGAGCCTCGGTTCTCTGTACCAAGCTGTCTAACGGGCTGAGCCTCCTTCTCATTTTCTAACAGATAGACCAGTGACCCCTAAATACATTCATATATCAATCCATGCACCGCATTCCTGCATGCACCCTTCTAGACAAATACACGTACATTAATCCATCCATCCATCCACCCGTTAAACTACTTGTGTTGTAGCTGCGGAGGTAGAGGGTGCTGCGAGAGTAGGGTGCTATACTGTGACAATCTCAGGAACCAGGAACAATTTATTTGTCATTTCATTTTTTTTCTTTTTGGATTTTTCCTCCTTTTTCTCCCCAGTTGTATCCGGCCAATTACCCCACTCTTCCGAGCCGTCCTGGTCACCGCTCCACCCCCTCTGCCGATCCGGGGAGGGCTGCAGACTACCGCATGCCTCCTCCCATACATGTGTAGTCGCCAGCCGCTTCTTTTCACCTGACAGTGAGGAGTTTCACCAGGGGGACGGAGCATGTGGGAGGGTCACGCTATGGGTGCAGCGACCAGGACACGTACCCACAGCCTGCTTCCCACCCACAGACAAGGTCAGTTGTTTCTGTTGGGACGCCCGACCAAGCCGGAGGCATCACGGGGATTCGAACCGGCGATCCCCATGTTAGTAGGCAACGGAATAGACTGCTACATTACCTGGATGCCCCCCTTGTCATTTCATCTTATGTACCAGTATGTATACACAAAAGAAACCAAACTCTGTTTCCCCCAGCCCATAGCAGTGCAACACAAAAGACAAAAAAAACCTATCGAAAAACCACCAAAAACGTACAAAAGCAGAGAGAACGAAGCAAAAACAGCCAACAACACAGTCCACCCAGTACAACGCCGCCCACAAACCCCACCGTCCAGAGAGTGAACGCCAGCTGGGATGACTGTTGGAACTGCCGGTCTGCATGGGCTCGCAGTTAGCTTCCGTGTCCTGTCAGACCGCCCTCGGCTCCTCAGACGCAGCTCCGGGTAGCAGACCAGGCCCCCTCAGCCGAGCCAATGCTAGCTCTCCAGCCAGACACCTCCGACATGCCTCCCCCGCGCTCCACACGACGACACAAACGCACACACAGACAAAAACGCTGCACGGTCGACACTGGGCGAGGCCGCCACCAGACCGCCCTGGTGTGGTGTTGCCTCTCAGGCAGGGCTGTGGGCTAGCAGTTAGCTTAGCCTGCCCCGCTCGCCTCCTCCTCGAGCCCACAGGATGCGGCTGACCAAGCTCTCTCAGCTGATCCCGCGCCAGCTCTCCTAGCCAAGCGACATCGACGCTCAAAATAAAAACTTGACATGATGACACAAACATAGACGCAGACATAGATGTGGACAAAGGCACCGCATAATCGGCACTGGGTGAGGCCGCTGCAAATGCGAGTCCGTGCCGCCGTCCTCCATAGACATGAAGTAGTCCATGTGATTATGTGTACATGCCACAAGAATCTGTGTAGGTCCAATCAACCAAAAAACAGGCTCACCACTCCAAAATCACCCTGTCTCAGTAGAGCCAGGATGCCCCATATCCCTATCTCCCTGCAGGAAGAGAGAGGCGAGGACTGTCCCTGGTGTCCCTGGCCACTGAATTGAGCCCAACTTTCTGCGCTGTGTCATCATAACTGATGTCAATGCACATTGCCTGGCCTTGACTTTACATGGGCCTTGCCTTGAAACTCTTTGAGGTCACTAGTGTTACGCCACTGGTGTACTGGCCTAATGTGAACCAATTCATGCAGCTCCCAGATCATTCAGCTGTAATCACAGACCTTGTCCTGCGGGGAGGAATACAGCCGTGTGTGTGTCTGTCTGTCCGATACGTTCCTCTAGCTACGTCAGTTCATGTCAAGTGGAGCGCTCGGTGCAATGCCCCATTTTCCGACAATGTGCGAGGCTCCACCAGGATTTCCTCAGCTAGCTAGGACCAGGGTTGCTTCAACTGGCCGGACACGTTTTTATGAAGTGACTTGCCAAAAAGTGAACATGAAAACTATGTTTCTGTGTCACTGTGTTTGTGTATACCCATAAAGCAATCTCCCCTCAAGAGACAAAAACACTCTTCTGCTAAAAGAGGGGTTAGAATCACAATTGGTTATAGACCCTGGACAGCCAGGAAGAACCATTTATGCATTTTATTCAGCCCGAGTTGGTTGGACTGAGCTGGACAGGGAGGGCCTTCGGTGTGCTAGTTGAGATGAGACTTACAGTATACCTATATATCCAGGCTATCCTGGGCCAGATGGGTCTGGGTTAAAGCCAAGACAAAGCTGATATATCCTGATCAATCTTCCATTTTTTTCCCCCCCAACTGGGATACATTGGATTTGTTAAGATCCCATTGGTCTTTCTCCATGACCACCGCCTAATAACTGGAATCAATAATTGGATATAAATATTCATTACAGAGCCACCGCTCTGCTCTATCTCAGCTCAACCAGACGTGGGAGATCTGAGAGGTGCTAGCGATGATTGTCTGTGTGTGTGTGTGCAAGTGTGTTACAGTAGCAGCCGTGGATGAGTGGATTAGAGCTAGGCTAAGGCACAATGTGTAAAGAAGATTATGTAATATGTTTAGACCTAGCAAGTCTTCATAGTGCTCTGCGAGGGAAACAAGAGACAACCACATTGTCTGGGTCATATACGTGGGATTGTGTGAGTAGTATGCGTGTGTGGGCTGTTGGTTGTGCGCTTCCAATGCTGCTCTTTTTTTTTACTCCCCCACATATTTCAGTGAATGTAGGGACAGAATTCTGGCCTGCACAAAAATGTCCCCCCCCCTTCTTCCTCGCATGCTGTCTGTGTGTCTGTCTTTGTACTCGCACACACTTACCCACATAAGCAAACACAGCCTCTGCAGTAAGCACTGCGTCAGGCAGGTTATATAACGGCAGAGTGTGAAATAGAGGGATGGCTGCAGGGGTAGGGGGACAGGAGCAGAAAACATGGGGAGACCGATGGGGGAAGGACTCAGTTTGATTGATAAGAAGCAAGAGGATCTCTCTCTGCCTCATTTGGTGAGGAGGGAGAAAGGAGGAAAAGGTTATGGGTCCTCAGAATTTGCTTCACAAGATGCTGAAACGTGCACACACACACACACACACACACACACACACACACACACACACACACACACACACACACACACACACACACACACACTCAGACTCCTGTGGGGCATGAAGCTTTGCAGAGCATCAGTGCTCCCACAGCTCAATAGTTCACAGTTGGCTGTGCTCGTGCTGCTGTCCTCGTCTCTGCTCTGCTAGCCACAGGGCTCTCACTGCTGCGTTCCTAAAGCCGCAACAGCAGCAGCAGCCTCTGCACAGTCCGATGCTTCTCAGAGCATGCCTTAGTTACCCTGCCTAAAACACTACTCCCTTATGTACCCTGCACAAGTCCTAATCTGTGTCCTTACGCGACACCCCCCCCCCTCAGCCTTGGACCCTAAACTTATTACCGGACTCCAAATGACGTTACAGCCTCACCAAGGCCCTGGCCCCCGAGACGCTCTCTCTCCCAATCCTTGCCTTCTACAGTAAACGCCGTATTTTTAGTGGGTTTCTCCATCTTGCCTCAGTCAAAGCGCTTGCTCTCTCTCTCTCTCTCTCTCTCTCTCTCTCTCTCTCTCTCTCTCTCTCTCTCTCTCTCTCTCTCTCTCTCTCTCTCTCTCTCTCTCTCTCTCTCTCTCTCATGCATTCGCCCTTTTCTCTCTCACTCCCACTCACTTCTTCCCTCCATTCATCCAAAATTAGCGCAAAGATAGCCGATAGCCTGGGCTTTAACAGCTATATTCTCCCTGCCATTTTTCTGTCTGCCTGCCTGCCTGTCTGTCTGCCTGTCTGTCTGCCTGCCTGCCTGCCTGCCTGTCTGCCTGCCTGTCTGTCAGTCTGTCCTCAAATCCCTAGAGGTTTGTGAATGCAGTGCTATCAGGGGCCCTCTGGAACCTCTGTTAGGACGTTATAAACACGGGGAATGGCAAACAATTGGCACACTACTGCCACCGAGTGTTTGAAAGAGAAATTAATTCTGGGGTTGCGTGCCCCCCCCCCCCACGGGTGTTCTAGCTTCTGTCTGTCTGTCTCACACACACACACACACACACACACACACACACACACACACACACACACACGCTCAAGAATGTGTAATTTCATGCACATCCTCAGACATTCAACAACATGTGCACACACGTGTACTTGTAAAAAACAATTAGATCACTTCAAGTCAAGTCAAGTCAACATGACACCACAATGTTGTTTTACACAGGATCTAAAACAGAGAATAGAAAGTTCAAAATATTACCTTCGATCATTACCGTGTCTTATACTGTAAAGACATAAATCTGGCTGAATTCATATGGTTGTGTGTGTGTGTGTACATGTTTTTGTGTGCATGTGTGTGTTTGTGTGTGTTTGTCTGGGGAAATGGCAGCTGTTTCCTCTGGTGGTGTCTATGTCTATTCATATCGCGCCTCAGAGCGTAGGACAGAATTAAGGCCGGCATCAACGATGACATAATCGAGCTGCTGAGGGAAAATACAGTGTGTGTGTGTGTGTGTGTCTGTGTGTGTGTGTCTGTGTGTGTGTGTGTGTGAGCGGCGCTCCCCAACAGAATAGGATTATACAATGAGGCCGTTGCAGGGATGACACGACT
Organism: Lampris incognitus; assembly: GCF_029633865.1. Classification (NCBI taxonomy): domain Eukaryota; kingdom Metazoa; phylum Chordata; class Actinopteri; order Lampriformes; family Lampridae; genus Lampris; species Lampris incognitus. Next base: position 52,789,627 of record NC_079220.1, on the reverse strand, counting down.
GTTGGCCACTGCTCATGCAGGACGGCACGTCACAGACCCAATCACATGCAGCCACGCAGGCTCACACAGTCGACCACACACATGCACCATCTTTGCGCGAGGTCGATTAAAGCGTCGTCGACTATTTGGCACTTCATACTTCTATGCCTTTTCTGGCTTGTAGTTTCCTCAGTGGATTTGAACCTTTTCGCATTTGTTCAACAAGGTTCTATGATGCACAGCTTTACACCTCCATGTCACCTGGTGACATAAGGCCATTAGACTAGCTTACGAACGGACATCAGGCATGGATGTCACTTTTTTTTTTTTTACAGTGGAATCAAGACAAGGCAGAGGTGCTCGTCGATAGCACTAAATCCCTAAATCCGTTTTAAAAACATGACACTGGCGGCCTTTTTTTTGTCCTCGAACTGATTTTAAAATCCTTCTTCGGTTTTAAGACTCTCCACAGCCTAGCGGCTCTGTATTTATCTGATATGTGTTCAGGCGTGGCCGAACAGGGCCCTCGGATCCTCTGGCAGTAGCACACCGTCTGCACCGACAGTGGATACCTGACACAGGCACTTGGCTGGGCATCCTATACCGTTTGTGGCCCAGCCCTTTGGGATAGTCTGTCAGAGAGCCCAACGTCGGTTAACCTTTCAGCACAACAATGACCCGAAGCATACAGCCAAGACAATGCTGGAGTGGCTTCGGGACGAGTCTCTGACTGTCCTCGAGCTGCCCTGACTTAACCCACATACAACATCTGAGGAGAGAAACGAAGCTAGCAGTTCACAGATACTTCCCATCCAATCTGACAGAGCGTGAGAGGATCTGCCAGGAAGAATGGGATAAACTGCCCAAATCCAGGTGTGCAAAGCTTGTAAAGACTTACCCGAGAAGACTCAAAACTGGAACTGCTGCCAAAGGGGCTTCTACAAAGTGCTGAATTAAGGGTCTGAATACTTATATAAATGAGAGATTTCGCTTTTTCATTTTTAATGAATTTGCAAAAATTTCTAAAAGCACTTTTCACTTTGTCATTTTGGGCTATTGAGTGCAGATTGATGGGCAAAAAATGGCAATTTTATCCATTTAAAATTAAATCTACAACACAATAAAGTGTGCAAAAAGTAAAGGGGTCTGAATACTTTCTGAAGTTATGGTAATTTCATTAGTTTTGAAAGGCCAATTCTACCTCTATTACTGATCAGCAATGAGATGTCTCTTAATGTATCTCTGAAGCACTTTGTGTCACGCAAAAGTTTATGAAATAGTGCTATGTATTCAAATAATGGAACTGTAAACCAGCCATACCACCCCAAAGTTGTAAATGGTCATTTACAACACAAAAACAATATAAGTGAAATTACAGCCTAACAACAGGAGTGCGGCTAAATAAAATGTAGAGCGTAAGCTTCATATTTTTTTCTTCCTATCAAACCGTTTCTTTTCAAGATTTTCAAGGCCTTAAAATAATCAAATTACATTTCAGTTCTCTTCCAGGCTCTCCAGAACGGCGTAGGAGCAATTTAAGTTCACTTACTTCAAAAACCTCAGCCTAAATCTACACCCTTGCCTTAGTATGAGGGATTAGAAAGCTCACCATCTTGCCTCTAACCTCAACCTACCTTGTATCCCCTCCAGGAAGCCTGGATGAGGAGAGCAGCCTGATCATCTGTCAGTAACAGAGACAGCGGGACAGGAGGCCTGGGACTGGGGGAGGATCAGGAGACACAGGGGACAGGAGAGGAGGAGAAGTCATCCTTACTTCATAAGAACAGAAACCACAGCTGCATACTGCGGGGCTAATCTGAGGATCACAGACTGTGTGTGTGTGTGTGCATGGGTCTGTGAGACTTCTTAGAGCCAGCTCTTTTTTTACCACCCCCCCATTGTCTTCCTCTTTTTCCTTAAAATAAAACTTTGCAGTTTGATTCATGTGCTGGCTAAGTTCCCTGAACTTCCCTTCCAACCAAATGCATAATTGCAGCAATATACAGAAAATACACACAATAATACAACTAATTGTAACGGATCTCTTTAGAAAATAATTTAGAGGGGCAGAGATGTTTTCCTAACATGGTAATTTGTGTGTGTGTGTGTGTGTGTCTTGTGTCTCACTCACTGTATACTGAGCCAGTCCTTGACAAAGGGGATGTCTTGGAATTTCACAGGACTCTGTCCTCTCCTGCGGGGGTTACAGCTGTGGGATGACAAAAACAAAAATAGCCAGTAGCTTTCCACTCTGTTTCCTTCACCGTACATCTCTCCGACTTCTTGCATAACTCACAATTCACACTTTTTTCTTTTTGCAAAGAGCACTTGAAAATTCCAGTGAACTTTGAAGGTACCCATCTGCTGAGGTGAAGTGAAGATTATTAGGTAAAATAAGAGCACTGGAGTGTCTCACTTGTACAGCCATTCTGTTAAGAAGTCACACGGGTTAAAAGCTGTTCTTCCCCTCTAAAAAAAAAAACAAACAAAAAAAACAACAACCATGTGTCAACGTACATATTGCATGTTGCCGAACTACAAGGTTTACTGTATGTGTCGTAAGGCACATACTACTACATACGTTCTTGTAGATTACAGTGTTATGTGGCACAAATTTATCCATCAATATGTTTCAGCTAGGCAAATTTTTAAAGTGCAGCAAGCCATACAAAAAACATTTAAGGTGACAAAATGTTGGCATTGTAGAATTTGTGCATGGGTGGATTTATGGCAGAATAGCAGGCCTGAAATGTGATATCTTTTTCTTTTTTTTTGGATCGGTAATATGTGTGTGATAGGAAATTCAGACCGGGAGACGCAGCTGTCTCTGGACCTCTCTCAGCATGGCTTCTAGTCCTGGCAGCAAAACTGGAAACAGATTCTTCTCCAAGAACTTGGTGACAGGGCCTGTCTCAAAATGCACACGCACGCACGCACGCACGCACGCACACGCACGCACACACACACACACACACACACACACACACACAAAGAGAGAGCTCAGGATAACAAATCTGTGTCAGCATTTACGGAAAACAATCCCGCAGGGCAAGTTCATGTAAAACTAACGGGGTCGAGGGCCACACGTTGCATCCTCAGGCGGCGACGGGCCTTCTGACTCCGTGGCCGAGCTTGCTCCGAGACAGGGTACCCAGCAAGAGCAGGGCGGCCGAGTAGAGGGTGGAAACTCTTCAAGGGGTCACCACGCACAAAAACCTGAAGGGACCAACCATCAAGAAATGCCCAAGTTATTGTAGCGAATTCGGGGGACAACGCAACCACAGGAAGTGCCGCGGCCGGGACGCGAACCCGTAGCGCCCGCACCGCAGGAGGCATCGCTGACCGCTAGACTACAGGGTCGGACCCGCCAGCTGGCGGCCAGCGTGTCTACTCATCCATGCACGTTACACTATATTCCCCACTGAAATGTATCTTAAAAAACTAATAATAATAACAAAAGCAGTTTGTTGGAAGTCTACCTTAGCGTCAGTGAGTCCACAGAAGCCTGGAGAACGCTTGCCGGCGCCGTACTGAGAAACCACGCTGCCCGTCCATACGGGGTTGGGATTACTGGGCGGCTCCGCGTCATACTCTTAAAAGTGAAACAGTGTAACCTATTTTTCTGGATTTACCCTGTTAGTGATTTGAAGTTCCTGTTATAAGCTGTTGCCACAGTATATGCCTTGAGCTCTTATTTTGAAGGCTGACGAGCGAGCGGAAGTGCTGTACTGTGGCAACAGCTTATAACAGGAACTTCAAATCACTAACATGCTAAGTCCGGAAAAATAGGTTACAATAACGTAAAATAAAAAAGAAAGAAAAACGGTTTGAATCGAGACGTCTAACGCCGGATGCACGTTACGGTTTCTGTTCATTCGATATCTTAATCTTACCTTCGCGCACTTGCGGCCGCAAAGACTTCTTATCATGGATAACCTTTGCCATTTCCCGCTGCGGTTGTCAAGGACGCATCGGTTGCTAAGGAAGAACTTGGCACAACTGGCCCTTGGGGAACAGGATATCGCGTCAGAGGCGGGCCCTGTCGTTCTCAGGGCTTTGAGAATAATAAAAATAATAATTTAAAAAACAAACGAACATGCAAAGTCTCTCCTCGGAGCTTATGAAGAACTGCAAATATTTGAGGACCCCCCTAGAGCAGCTATGAAAAAGTGCAGACTTATTATTATGCATTTGTTTATCTATTCGTTTGTTTATTATTTTATTAATGTTATATATTTCGTATAATGCAGTTTAAGTTCCCTTTCTTACCTAGTGCCTTGTCTGTTGAGAGATGGTTGGTATGCCTTGATGTTTTGTAAATGAATCTTTTTCAGTAAAATTAATAAAAAAAAGCCGATGAAATTCTTCTTCGTGGATTTTTGCAATACCAACTTTTCGGTGCACACCGCCACCTACCGTATCGGAGTATGTTAATCTAAAAAAAAATTCTATTAAAAAATCCGGTATTTATTAAGAAATCTATTACCCCTCTGTGTTTCCCACACCTTATCTTCAGTTGTTCCTAATATCCCTTCCAAATCCCATCCCTGTCCGGCCTCTCTCACCCTTTGTTGTAACCTTACCCTTTCTTCATTACATTTGTCACAGTGCATTATTACGTATTCCCTATTTTCAGTCAGTGTGCACATACCTGTGAATTTGCTTATCCCAATAGAAACAGAGTCTTATTATAACCAGTGTGATCAAACCTTAATCTGGATAAAACTACATCCTCTCTTCTACTTCTCCCTTTAACATGCGGTCTTTTGTGTTCTGTAGTATGTTCTGCCCGTACTGTCCTCATCCCACGTTTTCTGCCAAAGTAGGGATATTGTCTTTTTTATTAGTGCTTTACCTTCCCCTTTTCCAAATGGTATGTCCATTATATGCCTCATACTTAGTGATCTTTTAGCCATCCTCTGTGCAAATTCATTGCCCTATACTTCCACATGAGCAGGTATCCAACAAAGTTCTGCATCTATTCCCAATCTTTGGATTCTACGTAGACATTGAAAAATGGCAAACATAAACATCTTCCCTGATTGATTTCATATATTTGTAAACTTAAAAGTACTGCTGCATAATCAGTACACAACACCACCCTGTCTGGCCTTCACTTCTTCCACCCTCTGAAGACCAACAATCACTGCCATCATCTCAGCTGTTTAAACCAACAATTTATCTGTAATTCTATTCCCTGAATGAATTTGAAATGGTGGGATGCATACTCCCGTTCCTACATGGTCCTTTTGATCTTTTGAATCGTCGGTAAATATATCTGTAAGTAGTTAAAAAAAAGATTCCTTATATGGAGGCCTCATCGCTTTTCATAGTAACCCTGTAGGAGGCCATTTCTCTCTTTTTCCATGCACTGCTTTGTAGAAAGCACATGGTGGAACTGTGCAGTCAAAACATCTGCATCCGTCTTCTTTTGCCATCACTTATAGAAGCATCGTCTGTAAGTCCAGTTTTAACAAGATGCCTATGCTTGTGTTAATGTTTGTATTTTGTGTTGACGGCCAGGTTAGGCCGTGCTTTTGTGAGTGGCCTTCACTATTCATTGCCCAGTGCCCACCATGTAACCTGTACTGTTAAAGGCTTTCAGCTAGCTATATTTAGTAGCTATATATCAGATAGGCTAATGAGACAGTAACACATGACGGGAATGCATATTAATGAGGCTTATTATACTCATTGTTTCTTTTATTTTCTTTATTCATTTTAGTTTTACTCCATTCTCATACTGTCCAAACGAAGCGGTGGCGTGCAATAGATCCATCATTCACTGACTGCAGTGTGTTGGAGGGGTTATCTGTCTGTCTAGTTAAGGAAGGGGGAGATAAAGATCCTATTTATTTATTTTTATGGAACATACAGTCCTGGTAAGGACTGGAATTTAAAGGGATGCCGGGTTCAGGGACCTCTCAAGTGCACCGGTTTACAAAAAAAGAAACCCCTATTTGGCAGTAACGTAACCGGTTATTTTGTTGCCCGGTGCGGGATTCGATACGAAGTGTACTGCATCACAAGGCGACGTCACTAACCGCTCGGCTAAAGGGTCAGATCCATTAGCTAGGGGCTAACGTGTCTTATTAGGAGTTTACAGTGATGGCAATTGAATGCTAAACTGGATCTGCCATCACAAAGCTATGTCTGTTTTTTTTTTTTTAATGAAAAACAATGGGTGTCCCACTTTACTAAACAAGCTGTCACACATTACCTGAACACACCGCTTGAGTATGAGAGGGGGTCATGGTAGTGTAAACTACTAATAAGACACTTTAGCCCAGGGGTCCCCAATTACTTTTCATAGCGGGCCACTTTTAGGGCCACTTTTAAAACCACGGGCCACTCAACCTCCAGCAGCACGTTGTTCGTTAGCTCGTTTTGGTGTCGATACGTTGCAGGTATTATAATTTAAACAGAGATTTTTCATCTATTTTTCGATATATTACTAGTCTTACTTTTACTAAGAAATTAATTATTTCACATACAGCAGTGGCCAAAAGTTTAGTCCGGGTGCCGAATTTTTTATTTCCCAAAAAAATTAAAAGGTTTTTTTTTGGTAGGGAAATAAAAAAAAAAAATTCCTTCTGGCATTTCTCCAAAAATTCTCGCGGACCATAAATCAACCCGTCACGGGCCGGACGTGGCCCGCGGGTCGCCTATTGGGGACCCCTGCGTTAGCCCCCTAGCTAACGGGTCTGACCCTTTAGCCGAGCGGTTAGTGATGTCGCCTTGTGGTGCGGTACACTCGTATCGAATCCCGCACCGGGCAACAAAATAACCGGTTACAGTATGCTGCTTCTAAACTATTACGTCTTCCAACTTACTTTCAACGTAAAAGGTTAATAATGTCTAAAACAATTGAGAGAAACATCACTAGAGTAAGTAAAGTTTTTTTTTGAAGTCTCCTGGAGCATCTACCAAAAAAGGCGTCCCACAGTACCTGAATTCCCCCTATAGTAACCGTTCTGGTCCACTCTTCCTTTCTAACACCCCTATTAGACAAGAATGGAACAACCCATTAGCTGTGACAGGTCTTTGCGTCATCACTCCACTGACATCTCGGACTGAAGATGTCAGCTAGTTGAGTGATGAAACGTATCCGTCAATAAACGCTGTATCCAGATGAACCGATTCAGCCTTCTTTGATTTTCTTACCTGGATCATTGAGCATACGTCGACAGTTGTTTATGCCGCAGTTCCAATATTGGACAGCAGAGGGGAGCAACGAGCTGAACCAGTCCGCTTTCTTTTATGGTTTATGCAGTTGAAGGCCAAATTCCAAGTGACCGACGGACTGGAACCAGGCAGAAAGCATGATATGCATTTGCAGTCAGCGTCATAAAAATCACACATTTACCGAGTCAAACTGCTTCAATCTTGAAAGTTGATCAACATAAATCATAAAACAACTTCAGCTTATGATGACCAACGGAGTTCATTAATCTTTATGCATCACCGGCTGCCCTTCAACACGTCTGCCCCATTAATAAAGCCTCACTACTAAAGAGAGAGAGCAGTGTTTCTACGTCTACACATATGTAAAAACAATCACTACAAATTCACAAAATTTAAGTCTTTATTGGAACATTTCCAAAGCTGTTAGGCTATCATATGACAGCGGAACAAAAAATATAAACAATTCGTCTAATAACAAAACAAAAAGGAAAATTTCTCACTGTCCCAAGATGGATCCAAAATGCACTGAATAGCATATGACAAAATATACATTGCACTAAGTCCTATCTTGAAGTCCTTTATTGACTTGGTAATAAATAGGATCATGAACAAATATTTTTTACACAACATTTCTCACCTCCTCATCTGTGAAAATAGAACCGGTAACTATACACCTTCGTTTTATTGTCTTTTTAACCATAAATTGTTTAGACTTGTGCAACAAACAATTCCTAAACAAAATTTCAACAGTGCATCCTGTGACATACCCAACCATCCAAAGGAAAACAGTACAATGAGCAACAGTACAAATCATAACCATGATAGCAATATTACAACAAAAATGCTTTTGCAAAGCAACACTGATAAAAGCAGGTATAATAAAAAGGACTATAAAAAATGAAATTTACAGAATACATTCCTTCAGGGTATGTGATTAGAGGGAGCCCTGATGAGGGGGACGTTTAGAACTGCGCTGGAGGCAGCTGGGGGTTTTTGTCAGCTGCTCGGCATCACCCTCATTCTGCTTGTAGGGGTGGTTATGGTTACCTTTGTTTCCCAAGGTAGAATAGTATTATGACGTCCATGTTCAAGAAACAACCTTCAGAGATCACCCTCCAATGTTACTGTGAAACCATGATGCGAGTAAAAGCCCGAGTAAGGTACACGAGCTTCATGCTACGATTCACTTTTAGAGTTTGTCCATCTCCATGCACACACTTTGTTCACCCCGCCATTATCCAAGCCGCTTTTCTGAATTCGGGTCGTGGGGATGCTGGAGCCTATCCCAGCAGTCATTGGGCAGCAGGTGGGAGACACCCCTGGACAGGCCACTTTGTCTACACTTTTTTTTTTTTACACTTTGCCCAGGTAGTTAAATTCACACACTACCAGACTCTTAATATTCTATCTTCATGTAGCTTGGGGTGGTGACTTCTAGTGTAGCGGTGCAGGCAGATCAAGGATAACTTGAACCAAGCCTTCTCTGGGGAACACATTCAAAGCCTATCCGTATGCTGCATGGGAACTTCCAGACGTGAGAGCCTAAGAGTCGGCTGTATGGATGCGTGATGCCAGGCCGTGCCGTAGGAACTGCCTAGAGTTTAGGTAACAACATTAGCATTTTTTAATTGTCCATCATACGCCCACTGTGAGTGTGATGTCATCTAGCATACTGCCTTTAGCAACGGCAGCAGTGAAATTGCTATAGAGGTCGGGCAATGAACGGAGAGACATTATTGGACAGCAGCGGCAGAGGCAAGTTATTGTGGCTTTAATCCTGGAAAAATCCACCGTAGACCCATACAGAGAGTCTACGTTGTAACACTCACAATCGAAAACACAAAACCAGGTGAGAATAAGGGCACAGAGATGGGGGCAAATGAAAGAGCCAAGTTTGAGGTCCCCCACTCCAATATTCTGAGCTCTTGTAGAAGCAGCGGGTGCTGAAAGCAGGGAAGGGTTTCTCTTTTCCCCGGGTGCTGCTCGGCGGCTGCCCACTGCTCCTAGCTACACAGCTAGGATGGGTTAAACGCGGAGAATTTCCTCACGGGGATTAATAAAAGTATATCAAAAAAATCACAAAAAAAAATCTGCCATGTCCCCTGGGGCCTGGAGAACGGATTCAGTGCAAGAGGCAGTTTCAGAAGAGGGATTGGGACATTTCGCTTCTTCCAACATCCTAACACGCTTTCATGATCCCTGAAAAAAAAAAGTCTTTTCCATGATCCTTTTCAGTACTGCATACAAAGCAACTTTTCTTGATTCTCTCTGGGCACATTCCGTTGAAAACACACAAATTGTCCCCCCCCCCCCCCCCATAAAGTCTTGTGTATAAAAATGTCCACTTCTTTTTCCAATTCCTCTCAATTTATCCACAGCTATTTACAGATAGGATGATATGTACTCTATGAGGGTGCATGGTTCTTTTAAGTGGTGGGTTCATTGGGGACGTGGTTCACCATGGACCCTGAAACGGTACAGGCAGGTGTACTCTGGATGGCCCCAGTTAGTCAACACCCGCACTTCAATGATCTGAAAGGCCTTGTCATTCTGCTCCTGAAAAGAAGGAGGGGAATTATTCAGCTGGTGTAAGGGGTCTGACTGATTTTCATTTATTGAGTCTGGTCAGTGTTTTCATCATAAAGGAGGTGTGTGTTGGTAATGGTTTTAGGTACCATGACGGGGAAAGTCTGCAGTGAGTCCCCATCCTCCTGGTATGTGTAATGTCCCAACAGCTTGCCTTCCTCTTGGTACTCATCATCAAGACCCTGTATAAACCCAAAAAGAACAAATTGTTTTTTCTCTAATTGTATGTCACTACTGGAGGCCACCAGATACCACTCACTGATGCTGGCATGAGCTTACAAAGTATATAGCTTTATTGTAACAAGTTTCTTACAAAGTATATAGCTTTATTGTAACAAGTTTCTTACAAAGTATATAGCTTTATTGTAACAAGTTTCTTACAAAGTATATAGCTTTATTGTAACAAGTTTCTTACAAAGTATATAGCTTTATTGTAACAAGTTTCTTACAAAGTATATAGCTTTATTGTAACAAGTTTCTTACAAAGTATATAGCTTTATTGTAACAAGTTTCTTACAAAGACAGTGAAGTTGCGTGGGGCACTGGTGATGTTCCCTGTTGGGGACAGGGCCTTGGAAATATGCTCCAGACAAAAGGCTGTGGGCAGGATCCTTAGGGACAACCGAATCACCAGGTAGCCCTGAGAGCCTTTGAATGCCCAGCAGTTACCTGGGTACACATCAGGCTGGCAGGACAGAGTGTGGGGTGGAAATGTTAACACAAATTTCAACAGGGTGGTCAAGATTTTGTAACTAAAATGTCAACAGTATCATGTGACCAACCAAAACAATGGCAACAGTAGCCAACAAGTTTTTTTTTATGCCCTATATTTATTTGTTTGTGATATTATCTGCACGGGTTGTAATCTGAATTTTCTTTTTTTCCTTTCTACTACCATCACTGGTACACACTGGTGATCTATCTATGTTTATACTAACTGTGCTTGGCACGACATGCACTCTCAAAGGTTCCTGTTGACACAAAAATACATTTGTGAATCGCTGACTCTCGTGCTGATTGCAGACATTCTTGTAAATCACTTTGGATAAAAGAGTCTGCTACATGAGAAAATAATAGGACATACCTCCGGGGCTATCGATCCATCATGATTCAATCCCTCTTACTCCTATTAATAAAATGCACAGTCCTGTCGTCTTCCCCGATAGTCCACCTTACAGGAATTCAAGGATTGTGTATGACAACAGAGCTAGCTCACCTGAATGACAACGCGTGGCGACTGGGAGAAGTACCACAGGGGAAGGCCGAACAGACTCATGAGGGCTGTCTTGGTTTCATAGGTCTCTGAGCAGCGGGTGCTCAGGATGCTGCCGCCTGAAAACACACAAATGCGACAGTTATCACGCCATATTAAATCTGAATCCCCTCTTATGCTAGTGTTCAAAAACACATTGAAGTTCAAAAGGTAAGAAATGACAAATAAATAAATAAATAAATAAACATAATAATAAATCTGCTAATCTTAATGAAAAAATTTAACTTTACACCCGTTTCTTCTGTTTAGTCTATTAAGTGAATACCTCATGTGGGTCATAAGACTGATAAATGGCTAGTTTGACCATGGAACTCGATCTTTGGCCTCTAAAGATTTAATACCCCTTGGCTAATGCCTTTGCACTTTATAGCATCATGACAGTTGTGCGCTAGTGTATATGACCAATACTGCTGGCAAAGAAACAGCTAGCCATCTTATCCTTTCTAATCATAAGAACGCTAACCTCTAATTTGCCTAAAGGGTCAGGATCATAAATGAATAGGTGCAAATAGGAGTCTTTCTTCTCACCTCCAGACTCAAGGGCATAGTCCACCAGGCCTGTTCGATCCTGAGAGTAGAGTTTCAGTGCATTCTGGACAATCAGTTGCACTTGCTGGGCAACACAGACGACATAAATCAAAACATTACATTAAACATGTTATGAGGAGACAGCCACCTAACACCTTTTCAATGCACCCAGATTAGATAATCCAAAAATCACTGAAATGACACTTAGTTGAAAGTTATTGCCCAATACCTCTTCAGTCATTCCCGCCACAGTGGCAGTATGCTGGACACTCTTGGTGACCGTCTGGGAGATGGTCTTAGACTGGGCCTCAGCTTCAACCAGGGTCTGGGCTCTGGTCTGCTCCAGCTGTAGGGACACATTCCTCAGGATGCTTAGCTCCAGGGAGGCCAGCAAGGCCTGCAGGTCAGGCACGCTCACATAGCGCTGGGAGAGCCAGTGGATCAGGGCCTCAGGCACCTCTCCCTGGCCCTCTTCAGTCTGACCACTCCCAAAAAACAGAACCTGCAACTCCTTACGCATCTGGGAGGATACCTGGGCTGACACCTGGGCCGATACCTGGGAAACACATCGATAAAGCGAGATTACAATCACCAGGAATGTGGGAGGAAATATGTTGAAATCTATAGCAAAAGGCAATCAAATAGGAGTTAAGTGATCTCTACTTTTAAAATGCCTTTATATCCCAAACTGAATTTATTGTTTGCCTTCATAGGAGGCAGTATTTGTTACTTACCATCTCATGGAGTGTGTCCAGCTGCTCACACTTGCCCTTACATCCCAGAACTCCCTGCAGGTCCTGCCTGATCCTGGTCAGCTCTGCCTCAAGTCTGTGCACCTCTGTCAGCAGAGCATCGTGGTCCTCCTGCTTCACACCCACACTGGGAAGAATATTAATAAATCCATCAACACCGTTCAGAACATTCACTTCGACCGATTCGCACTGAACATGCAAAAGTCCAACACAAGCAACAAATCAACACACAGACACACTTCATATCTGATATCGGCGTTCTCTTTAAGCTGATCTTCTCCATATGGAAAAGGCAACAATCTATTGAGCCTTGTACCTGACAGGAGGTGGAGTTGGTGATGGAGAAGCTGCCTCTTTCTCTTTCTCCTCTTTCTCCTCATACTGCTGCTGCCTCTGTTGCACTTTCTGAAAGATTGACATGAAGCATCAAACTGGTATTAATAACAGTACAGTCAATGCACGTGTTGGCTTCATCATCTTTTCCGGGCAACACAATCATAAAAACAAACCACACTACCCCCCCAAGTGGAAACATGTCAGCTTGTTAGGAAGGATGTAAGGTTATTAACACTAGAACGACCGGGATTTCCCTCCAACCTAAAATGACCGCCGGGTTTTAAACTCTATATTCAAGCAAGAGAGACAAGATTGAGATGGTTTGGACGTGTGGAGGAGAGATGCTGGGTATATTGGGAAAAGGATGCTGAATATGGAGCTGCCAGGGAAGAGAAGAGGAAGGCCAAAGAGGAGGTTTATGGAGGTGGTGAGGGAAGACATGCAGATGGCTAGTGTGACAGAGGAAGATGCAGAAGACAGGAAGAGATGGAGACGGATGATCCGCTGTGACGACCCCTAATGGGAGCAGCCAAAAGTGGTAGCAGTAGATCTAAAACTAATTTTAATGCAAATATATGCAATTTTAGGGGAATTCAGGGAGTGGCAGGTCTGTATCTTTTTTTTCCCCCACAGTTATTAAACTTTGAAAATCCAAAACGGTCATAATGACCGCCTTGGCCGTTCCAGTGTTAAAGGACGCAAAACTGATGGATGTCAACTTCCTTTCGTTGGTCAAATGACCCTGTGTTTGAGCAACGCTGAGAATCCGGGTGACCTGATGTGTAATGGACGTCTTTCATATACACTGTGGTTGTCAGGGGACTGTTATGCACCGGTATGCATTACCAGAATCTCATCTCTTAAGAGCAAGCAGGGATTTAATGTCTTGTGCAAGAGCACTCCAGCAGGGAAGACTCTTAATGACTGAAGAACACGTGGCCTCCGACTGAGGGGGGACCGTCTCCCTAACCATCTGACCACCATGAACCCTGAAATGGTTTATCGTGTTTTCAAGGCCATTTTTTTCCCCCAGAAGTAAAACGCCGGCACTTATGTACCTCAGTCTTGGCAACCAGAAGGGTGAGCAGCTTTTCCACCTCAGCCAGTCGTGCTGCCTGACTCTGCTGCTGCTGCCTGTGTTCCCCGTCACTCTGCCAAGGACAACAGGAGAAAAGAGAGGGAGAAAAACAAAACAGTGAAGCGAAATGCATGGAGGCGTAGGTCATACATTCAAAGATCAATTCAACTCATCCAAAGTGGTGTAAATTTGGAAACCTGTTTTTGGATTTAGTCTAGTCTTAAGTCTTCTTTCTCCACAATTGTATCCGACCAATAACCCCACATTTCTGAGCCGTCCCGGTCACTGCTCCACCCCCTCTGCCGATCCGAGGAGGGCTGCAGACTACCTCATGCCTCCTCCGATACATGTGGAGTCGCCAGCCACTTCTTTTCACCTGACAGTGAGGAATTTCGCCAGGGGGATGTAGCGCATGGGAGGATCACGCTATTCCCCAAAGTCCCCCCTGAACAGGCGCTCCCACCGACCAGAGGAGGCGCTAGTGCAGCGACCAGGACACATACCCACATCTGGCTTTCCACCCGCAGACACGGCCAATTGTGTCTGTAGGGACACCCGACCAAGCCGGAGGTAAAACGGGTATTCGAACCAGGGCTGCCGACTCATGCAACGAGCACGAGTCTCGCGCAGAAAACCGAAATCCCAGGTCACTGCATAAGAAGTACAGACCAAACGGTCACTGTCTGATCTTACGCTTTCTGTGCTTGCTATGCAAGTGGCAATGAATTGAGTTTTATCCAAACCTAAAATAAAAGTAAGAATCAAATAAAACAAAAACCAATATGAAATAAAAATGATAGCCTATTTCATTAGGGGGGTTCTGTAAAAACAAACGGTAGCGTAACAGTGAGTGAGTGAGACTCGAACTGTGTGACGTGGCGCAGTCTGGGTAATGAAGTCCTTAGGTTTGATGTTTCACAAGCGCTCACTGGAACTAACCACTATGGACTCCAACAGATCAGTCTTTGGAGGGATAGAGTCAGAACACTGATTTTTGAGAGACAGAGATTGTATTGCTTCCAACTCTGAAAAATGCGAAATTGCAAACCCCCCCCCCCCCGAAGAGTGTCATCACACTTTTGACCCAAAGCACAAAAAACAAAAAAAAAAACAAAAAAAACCCAAGAAGCGTGACTCAAAACACACTGAACACACCAAAACCAGAACAACAAACCCTCCATACTTTTGCCCTTTCTGTGTTCTCCAGCTCCAGCTCCCCTCGCAGCAGGCTGAGCCTTTGCTCCAGCAGGGAGGAGACCCAGATGCCCAGGCTCTCCCTGTCTGTCTGGGTGTGAAGCTGCTCTTTCAGGCTGTTGTAGAGGCCCAGTGTGTCTTTGTGATGCAACTCCCGCCTCTGATCACCTTCCTGGACCTTCTCCCACAGCAGGGTCAACTGGCGCTCCACCCGTTCGAGACGCTCCAAGTCTAAGCTGGAGACAACCACGGGGGGGAGGACCGGCTACAGGGGGAGGGAGGAATGTGAGTGAAGGGACAATGGGGGTAAATAACCAAAACCAAAAATGAGCAAAAGATGCTGGAACTGCAAGGTTCTTCATGTATTTGGGTGCACTACATACCCAAAATGCACACACCCTAGTAAGGCTCTTTCTCAAAAGATGATGTGGCCCATTGTGCACTTACCGGTGCCGGCGAGACAGGGGTTGTAGGGGTGTGATCCAGCATAGTCGCTGGTGTGGGGACTGAGGCAGGAACAGGGGCAGAGGCCGGGACTAGATTAGACAAGAGGGGGAGGGGAGACACAGCGCGCCACTCTGTCAAGTTTATAGCCGGGAGGTAGGCAAGAAGCACGGCAGTGGACGGACCCCAAAGCCATAAAGCTGAGGACAGAAAAAAACAGTTGTTGGAGGTTAATGTCAAAAATGATGTAACCATCAATTCCAGTTTACTTGGACAAGTACGTGCGTGTTGTTGTACAAACATGTAACAGTGGCATGAGAATCGGGCTGATCCACAGATAAGCGACGATTCTGGTACTTGGCACCAAGAGACAGTGACGTGAATCTGGTACTGGATTTGCAACATACTCTGGTTAGCATGCTGGTCAGTGTGTCCACTGCCTTTTCACTGGCTGATCTGTGTGTAGGTGTGTGTGCGCATGTGCGCTTGAAGTGGGTTACACATGCAGCGAAAGGGGCCTGAGCGCTTTGAGCTCTCAGAAACTCACCCAAGAGTAGCAAGAGAGGCAGGAGGAGGAGCAGGAGCTTCCACAGTTTGGGCAGGCATCTGGAAGGCAGGGTCAAATGTTGATCGGACAAAAGTGTATGTAACACAAAAAAACGGGGGCAGTTTTCAATGAAGATCAAAATCATCATTACTCAAAAGAAAACTGACTGGATCCAAAAATCCCACCCCGTTTTGAAAATAATGAGTTATTCAGACCACATGCAATATGCATAAGTCATGTCATAACCGGTTATCCTCGATCCCGAAAGTCTAGCTTTAACTAAACACGGCACGACTAATTTCATTTACCACTCGAATGGGCTAAGTAAACCCGTAAAGAACAAAACTGATGACCTATCACTCACTCCTTGAAGGCAATCACGAGAAGTGAAATGGCTTTAAAAACAAATAAGAGTAAATAACATAAGCTCGCGCACTCAGGCAGTTTGAAAATAGCTTTAGCTGGTAGAAATATTAAATTCACTCTTCCGCTGGCCGCAACATGTTACGTTCCCGGTCACAGAGCAAGAAACTACAGGGTTCTTACCGTGTCAGAAAAAAGACATTGAGGAGAGATACTAGAGACACCAGCTGGTACCATCCTATCGCAAGAAACCAGAGTAATCCCCTGCCGGCCTTCACTGAATGGAAAAAAGAAAAATGTTTAGATTAGAATTGTACATTTGATATAACAGACGATGCTATCGAAGAATATAAATATATAGCATATAATCCAGTGAGTCAAGTAAATTCTTTATGAGACAGTACAAGCCTGTTTCATGCCATCCCCCCACCCTTTTTCTCCCCAATCGTATCCAGCCAATTACCCCGCTCTTCCGAGCCGTCCCGGTCGCTGCTCCACCCCCCTCTGCCGATCCGGGGAGGGCTGCAGACTACCACATGCCTCCTCCCAAACATGTGGAGTCACCAGCCGCTTCTTTTCACCTGACAGTGAGGAGTTTCGCCAGGGGGATGTAGCGCATAGGAAGATCACGCTATTTCCCCCAGTCCCGCCCCCCACCCCCACCCCAACAGGCACCCCGACCGACCACAAGAGGCGCTAGCAGTTTTAAATGGAGACTGTTACGTAATCATTTATGATATAAACTCCTAGTGGCTGCTTTAAATAGGCCCAGATGTTGTGTTAAAGTGATGAAGAAACTGTAATGCTGTGCAACCAAGTGGGTGGCATTTGTTCATTGTCATTACAGCAGCTGTAGCCAGGTGCATTTTTTTCAATAAAACCATGTTGCTGGAATGGAAATAATGCATTTCATTTTTTTATTCAGTGTGCACAGGCTGTTCATTGTCTGGGGTCTGTGTTGGCAGCAAACCCAAAGCAGAAAGACATTAAAACTGTATCCTTCAATATCTGTATATTTATCGTAGGTCATATCGTCGTCGCAATATTCAACAGCGTTACTGCATGTTTCCCTAATATCGTGCAGCCCTGCTGCTAGTAATGTAATCAGCAGTCAGAGAGTCGATTTTGAAAGTGAGGCACACATAGCAACTGTAACTAAGGAACATGGGACTTGCAGAAATTATGCAAATGGTGAATTGTCACAGCACCACCAACCTGGAGCCACGAGGAGCAACCACAGCAACGAGAGCAGCCTCCGGACCACCGTTCCAGCCCCTGATCCTACTGCTTTGGCTTTTCTCGCTACACAGTAGGCTGGCTGGAGCAGACAGGAAGCTGTAAGACAATACAAGGAGAGAGAGAGAGAAAAAAAAAAGACAATCAGACTGTTAACGATCCTGACAAAATGACAGTACAAGAGCTACATCCACTCATTAACCGATCCATTAGCCCGACAACATTGAATTACGCCCCATAAGACATCATATTTCACTTCACATCTGTGTATGGTCAGGCAGAGGGCAACATAAGAGAAGTCCTGGTTAACCTGTGTAAGCCAAGAGGCCCCACAGCGCCCCCGCCAGGCGCCGGGGCCTGGAGGACTGTGCGTGGAGGACGGTGTGTGTCTCAGAATACTGCTTCCCTTTACAGTCATCACCTGCGACAACCCAAGTGGATCGTAGACAGAGGGGAAAAGAAAAGAGACAAAAAGGATGTCTGAATGAAATCATCCATTGACAGAGCTTGCATAAACTACAAAAAAGGAAATTAACGTTAGTTTGCAATATGATTAAGAATGACCAAAAAAAAAAAAAATCAAATTAAAAAACCAACTTAAATTACAAAGCCAACTCATATATTTATGAAAATGAAACAAAAAATTGAAATGGACCACAAATGGATGATGAAATGAATACACATTAAGCGCACAAAACATTAGGGGATGCTTCGCTAATAGTGCGACACACTCCTTTTCACCCTCAGAACTGGGCGGGGACCCAACCATAGGTGAAAAGCGTAGCACAGCGACGCTGGCCCGTGCTGACTTCAACGCTTCCGACAACTTGTGTTGAGTTCGTTTCACCCTTTTCTGTCTCGTCCCACAAATTCTGCCTTTGGCTGAGGTTTTTCTGACTGGGTGCGCCACCACGTTGGGCTGAATACAATGTCAAGTTTGTGGGACCGTTCCTGGACGATCTTGGCCTTGTATGATCCTTGTGGGGGGGGGGGGGATCCTTGCACCTGATTTGCAAGGGATACCTGGATAAGTCGTGGCGTTCAAATATTGCTCCGTATTTGTCTAGAGGCCCCAAAGTGTGCCTTGAAAACACACCATCATTTCAACCAGCTAGCCGGCGATGAGGATGGGACAATGTCATGTCTCAGGATGGCTTAACTGATCCATTGACTTTTGTTTTTCACCAAATCCCTGTCCGTGTAAAACAAGAACCACAATTCATCCCACCAGGTAACATTATTCCGATCCTTCAGGATCCAGTCATTTTGTTTCAGCAACATTAGTTTCTTTCTCTTTTTACAGGAATGTCAGCGGACTCTCCGCTATCGGTTTGTCTCCCACGTTTGAACCTCGTCTGAGCCCGGGCCCCCGCTGTTCGCCGCGTGTCCTTTGAGGGACGGACCATTTCAGACGCATGCGCGACCCTGCTGAATGCGAGAAACCCAGCAGCGCAGTTCTCAGCACACTTGTACTGGCGTACCAAGGTACCGACTAAAGCCCTGAAATCTTGTCTAAGCCATTCTTCACGCACAAACGGGCGCGCGCACACACACACACACACACACACACACACACACACACACACACACACACACACACACACACAATGTATGTCTCAGTTGTCTGAAGCCTTAAAGATCCCTCTTTATCTCCTCCCCTTTAACTGCACAGACGGAAAGACATTTAACTGCTGAAGTCCACAAGGAACCGCTTCTTTCACCTGAAATCCTCTGTTGAGTCTATTTCAAGGGCACGAACCCCCCCCCCGGTGTTCTGTGGACTTTGTCATTTGACACAGTCACCTGAAATAGTTCTACGTTAAGACGATATGCCTTGTCAGATTTCTGCAGCCACCCCGTCCGCTCGTTCGAATACAGCGTCGCCTGAGATACGCTGTTCTGTCAACACTGACACATCTAAAGCCATCCATCCATCCATCCATCCATCCATTATCCAAGCTGCTTATCCGAATTCGGGTCGCGGGAGCCTATCCCAGCAGTCACTGGGCGACAGGCGGGGAGACACCCTGCACAGGCCGCCAGTCCATCACAGGGCCGAAACTTCGAACTCTTTCGTTGTTAACCTCATCACTCGGGTCCCTACTCTGAAAAAAAGGCATCTGCAACACTTCACTGTTAAAAGGGCAAATCGAAGAAAGATCCAAAAGTGGTTTGTTGCTTTTGTCTATTGCAATGCTTCCCAAAGCGTGGCCCACGGCCCACCGCTGAGCATTCACGGCACTGCGCTATTCTTTAAAGAATATTTCTAAGGTACTGAAGAGATTAAGGTTAGCCTTTATCGTCTCCCTTAGGAGAAATTTGTCTTGGGCATTCGAGAGAACAGTTGACCTAGCTGCCCACAGCCCCCCCCCACCCATATCCATATAAACCAGAACACAGACACACACACACACACATTTATACTGCACATTCCCCTATTATCCACTGCACAGATGCCCTACACCCAGATATTTTAAATATATGAATAAATATTGCATGGGAAATAATTTTTAAAAAATCTAATATTTGCACTTGCTGAAAATCCCTTAAACTACATAATATTTAATAAGGACACTCGATCATTGTATTAACTTGGTACTTGTAACCACACCTTGGACTGAATGTACATTTTCATTTGAGCAGCTAATGTTACACATTATCTACATCACATCCTGAGTGGATCCGCAACATAGACGTGTTTGCATCAGTTCCGACGGTTTACGTACGCTTGTCTGAATTGTGTCTTCAGCGAACCAACGACTCAGACGGAAGCCGACGCATCAGAAAATTGAACTTTTATCAAAAGTTTCACTTGTTTTAACACGTTTCAAGGTGATACAGCCTGTCTTACTTGCATCTGTTGATGGCGTTTCTATCACATCTTACCTTGAACGAAATCGCACGGGCAATACCAAGTGACAGAATACGAGGGAGAGGCAAGAAAATAGCAACCCCCCCCCCCATTAGCTTACATACAGCACTGATGTGATGTGACTAAGCAATGATTTTGTTGAGCTATTAAGTCATAATGGCTCGAAATGTGATCGGTTTTGCATTAATCAACACCCCGTGTGCAATAAGAGGCTGATGGTGGGTGTGATGAAGATCAATAACCAAATTATTATCGGTTAGTTTTCATCCATCCATCCATTATCTTAACTACTTATCCTACTCTCAGGGTCGCGGGGATGCTGGAGCCTATTCCAGCAGTCATTGGGCGGCAGGCGGGGAGACACCTTGGACAGGCCGCCAGGCCATCACAGGGCCGACACACACCCACTCATTCCTAGGGACAATTTAGTACGGCCGATTCACCTGACCTACATGTCTTTGGACTGTGGGAGGAAACCGGAGCACCCAGAGGATTCCCACACAGACACGGGAAGAACATGCAAACTCCACACAGAGGACGACCTGGGATGACCTACCCAGGTTGGACTACCCCCGGGGCTTGAACCCAGGACCTTCTTGCTGTGAGGCGACTGCGCTAACCACCACGCCTCCAGCTAGTTTACATTATCAAACGCATCAAACTGATGCAGTGGCACAGTGTGCTGCTCAGAAGACTTGAATGTTAATGATTTAATGGTGATCCTGAATGGAAAGATCAACTAATCACTGTATGCAGCATCAGACAGGCTGTTTGTTGAGTCTGTCACTACAGCCAACATCGTAATGACAGCCAACTTCATGTGAAAGGTCACTGATTTCCAGTGGGCTGGTAAAATGCAAGAATTTGAAAACAGCCATGCTAGAGTGAATGTCACCAACATATGGCGTAATTATTATAGTCGTCTGCAAAGAACGTGTAGTCGAGGAGCTAAAAGGACGACGCGTCTGGTAACCAGCAGGTCACAGCGGTCAAGACGCCATAGGCTGTTTAAAGAGGTTCACACAACCTTTGCTCTCTGAGCTCAACAAAGGTCACACATGACACTGACCCTACCAGTCAGGGCTAAAATGAGACTCCTTGCCTTGGTTAGTTTGTGGGTCTACTTACATAGAGAACCATTTAGATCAAGATGTGATGCGTCCCCAGTCACCAGATCTTTCACATTCATGCTTCCACAGAAACTAGAGTGAGCTGAAACACACGATATGAAAAAGTTACTTGCATATTTCGCATAAAATTAAGTGTGGAATTCAGTGAGAAAGTGATGGTGAAACAAGTGAAATATGAGAAATGACGTCCCCGGAAACAGAGAACGAGGAGAGAATTTGCAGGGCACCGAAGTGACAAGTGAAACACGAGCCATTTCCTCATAGAGGAAAACATGAGAGAGAAACCTGAAGGGAAGGGCGAGGATACAAACAGACAGGTGTTCGGAAAAAAAAAGGAATTGCGTAATGTGGTGAAACCCACTCAGAAGACAAGACGAGAAACATGGCAGTGATTAAAAATGCTTCTGGCACTGCGGAAAGAAATTTTCTAACAAAGATTAACAGGTCGATAGGAGAAGCTGGACTCAGACAAGCAGAGAGACAAGAGAAAGAGACACAATAGTTATAGCGCAAGAGAAACTGTGAGATGGAGGACAGTGAATCAAAAAGCTTTTGAAAAGAGGAGCAGCAGGGGAGGTCAGTCTGGTAAGGGAGTGTGCCCCCTTTAACCTTTGCCCTCCCATAGTAGAGGTGGATGGATACCTTCTCCTTCATAACCTTTGGCTTTGTGGCCCATCATCCTGTGGAGAGTGCTCTGCTTTAACAGCCACAGGTTGGACACACTTGAGGAAACGGCTCGTCTCATCGAGTCTGAGAAGGATGCCAGGACACCTAGTGACACACCCAACACACACACACTCGCTTTTAGTCAAATCTCAATTAAACACCGGGGGGAGCTAGAAAAAACAAGAGCAACAAAAAATTAGGAGTTAGAAAAGGGAGCAGTAGAGCGGATGATATTGATCAGGAAAACCATCTGAAGACACCTTTAGGTGACAGAAAGACAGGCAGGCAGGCAGGCAGGCAGGTAGAGGGCCTAATAACAGAAAAAGTAATAAGTTCACGTATGGCACATAAATAGACTATGACTCAGCCAATGGGAGATTGGGACGAGTAAGAAGTCAGTTCAGGTAAACACAAATGGGGGGGGTGTGTGTGTGTGTGTATGACCATGCCTTTTAAATTACTTAATAAATCATTTCCACCCATCTATCCATTATCTGAACCACTTATCCTGCTCTCAGGGTCACAGGGATGCTGGAGCCTATCCCAGCAGCCATTGAGCGGCAGGCAGGGAGACACCCTGGACAGGCTGCCAGGCCATCACCCCCCCCCCCACACACACACACACACATACCTAGGGACAATTTAGCACGGCCGATTCACCTGACCTACATGTCTTTGGACTGTGGGAGGAAACCCATGCAGACACGGGGAGAACATGCAAACTCCACACAGAGGATGAACCGGGACGACCCCCAAGGTTGGACTACCCCGGGGCTCGAACCCAGGACCTTTTTGCTGTGAGGTGACCGCGCTAACCACTGCACCACTGTGCCGCCATAAAACATTTCATCAAGAGAAAACATGGTTCATATTCTCCTCTTAAGCCATTCCTTGGACTACAAAGCAGGAGAAGAGTCTAAAATCTAATATCTAGATTAGTCCCGTCTTCTGACATGAGCAACTGTGAGAAACTCCCACCAGAAAGGCAAAAAGAGAAAGTAGGAAAATGACATGAAATTGATGAGGAGCTGAGATACCCTGTGTTGTATACCTTTTCCTGGTGGGCTTTTGGCCCCTGAACCCAGCCATAGCACACTGTTGAAGAGCAGGGTGACTAACGACACTATGGGGGCCAGGGCTCTTCTGCTGTAACCCATACACCTGTTAGACATAGACATCAGGACACCTGAGGAGAGACGCCCTCTAATTGGTTAGCGCTTCATCATCATCACATGACTTTTGAGATGCAGAAACATTGGCCCCTTTCCTTATTTGAACAATTCCATATATAAAAGCCCATTCTAGTAAAAAGCCTCAATGTTCTAGCTGTTTGAGGGCATTTGGGGTGGATATTAGTGTGAGCATTTTTTTTCTAAACGTTATATAGTCAAAATCTGTCAAAACAAAAGCAGATTGGTCTTGGAAAATGGGCAAATTCCTGATTTTTTTTAAAAAACATTTTTACATCACACATTTTGATACCAATTTTGAGGCAAAAGGAATAATCAGCCTATCTGACCACGCTCTGTCCGGTGAATTCACTGTAATGCCCTCAAGCCGGTTATAATGTTATAATGTTTGAACAAACCACCACACCAAGTCCTTCATTCCCTCCGCTATCAGGCTATTAAATGCAGATAGTAGTCATTTTAAATGACTAAAACATTCTTTTAAACTCAGTTATTTATATGAACTGTAACAAATGTTGAGTTTTACTTACTGCTGCTTGTTGTTTCCTTGTATTGACCAGTGTAAGCTGATCTGTTGCATCTGACAATAACTACCTTGCCTTGTGAGATTTTTGAGTCGTGTGTATGGACTGGTTATATAAGCTGCAAATGAATCAATAAAGTTGTCTGGACTGAAACACTATATCGTTACCGTTTTTTCTTTTGACCAATTGCATACATTCTTGTAGAAATAGCTGATGTCTGTCATGGGTTTGCACAAAATTCCTAACGGAAATTTTGCAGCCTTTGTGGATATCTTTCACTGAAAACATTCTAGTCATCCATTTGCAGCATCCTTCCATCCATCCATTATCCAAGCCGCTTACCCTAAGTAGGGTCACAGGATGCTGGAGCCTACTCCAGCAGTCAACCAATCACGTTGCATTTTATATAGCGCTTTTCTAGCCCCAACAGCCACTCAAAGCGCTTTGCATTTCTGGTCAAATCTGAATTTCAAACACCTGTTATAATAGAACACCAAGCTGTTACGTAAAAGTTACTTTCCCTAGTAACTAATTACTTTTTATATGCAGTAATCAGTAGAGTAATTAATTGCTTTTGAGAGACGTAACTAGTAACTGTAACTAATTTTCAGTGACTTGCGCAACACTGATCAAGAGTGATATGAAATTCCTGTTTTTTTCCTATAGACACCCCTAAACACTGACATTTCGGAAAGTGTGGCTATCTTTGTAAAGCAGTGAGGTGAGGACGAATAAAAGCACAGAAATAAGTAAGATCGGAATACTGTACGATCGGAATACAGTCATTGGGCGGCAGGTGGGGAGACACCCTGGACAGGCCGCCAGGCCATCACAGGACCGACACGTTCACACCAGCTTGATTTTCATCAAGCTTGGCATTCGCCCCCTTTTCTAGCGACATAATTAGGCTACTTTAGGAAGCATTCTGCTCAACTACATCTAAGTAATGGAGATCCAGTTTAGCTTAACGTCTATGCCGCTGTGTCATGAATCAGTCTCATGTTCCACAGCAAATCCAAAAGCAAACTGTTTCATTACGTCAGGGTTATTAGTCTTTCTAATGAAGAAAACACAACCATCATGGGCTAACGTTAAGTTGGCACTTCGGCTGAGGAGCTCAACTTATGTTGTAATTGTCAGCAAAATGCTAATGTTGGTAACTTTAATCGAGTAGTGCCAGAGCCCAAATGTACGACGTTAAACTGCAACCATCGGGTTGTCGACGACTAAACTGGCACCCCCCCACTTCAACCCTTGGGTTGTTGTGAGGAGGGTGTGTGGACACCCAGCAGGACTAAAAACAAAACCTGTCAAAGGGTGGATGAGGTCCTCTGTGAACCAACGGCCATCCATACCTGGAGAGGAGATAGGGACCGCCAGGTACTCCCCCTACTGAAACACAATGATGGCTCAACCTGTTGAGGCATCAACTGTGCTCCTACGACCTCCATAGGTAAAAATGACCTATTTTTGGATTCAAAACGCCAATTTTTGCCGAAAGGTGACAAGTTTGCATCCCTGTACATAGGTATCATGTAAGGCGTAGCATTTCCGTCCCAGTCAGACAGTCACTCCAAACAACAGCTCACCTGTCTTGTTTCGCCGACTCTTGTCTCGGGAGTATATGCTTGAGGATGGTGAGGAAGAGAACGAGAAAGCGCCGCTGGCAGCCTCAGCTGCTTGCAGTGATGAAGAGGATGAAGAGTGCGTGGTGAGGGCATCTGTCCGATGAGAGTGTATGGAGCAGTCTTTACAGATGTAACCATTAACGACTGTAGAGTGGCATTTTGACACACTGGCGCTGGCGTCTCCATTGACACCCGATGAGCTGTGGTCCATGCTGGAACTTCTCCCTGAAGGACCACAGATATACAAATTGATATTAAAAGTTCATCATTTAAAAGTCGAGAGTAGAAGGATTAAATGACATATACATATTTCTCAACCAAAGTATTGTAGTTATTTTCCTATATTACAAAAAAAAGAGGCTCATTAGCTAATCAAAGTTAATCATTACTGACCTGTGACTTCAGCATCCTGACTCGACCCTTTAAAAATAGACAGATAATCATACACAGATAAATAAATAAACAGAAAATAAAAACAATTGTTATGGCAGCCTGTGGCTTACACAGCCTACTAAGCAACTAATAAGCAGCAGTCCCATGCAAATGGTTAATAACAACAACAAATTTTAGAATTTTAGATTCACAGGTTTGACAGTGTTATCAAGAAAAGGTTAATACAACCAGAGATTACAAGTTAAATGTTTTACTTTTCCTGTAGTATACATAGAAATTCAATTTCATTTTCAAAAATCAAAAGCAGAACTTAATGGCTCAGCCATCTAGCTGCTATGTTAACTGACTGCTGTGATTTTATTTTACACAACAACTGAGATGGCAGTTTCAGACCAGATTAAAATTCAGCGACAGCCTCAGATAACACAACACAAGGTAAAAGTGGTACTAACATGTTCCAGATTTAGCTCACAGGGCGGCGATCACAGATCATTCTTCCATACCACAAAGTCACAAGAATAAAAAGGCATGGTGCGGTGCCATGAGCCCTTTGCTACTGACCCCAATATCTATTAACGGTTGTAGTGGTGGTAGTGGTGGTGGTGCGCTGCCTCAGGCCGGTCTGGTCAGTGATGGAGGTGAGCAGGGAGGCGTCGCTGGCAGTGTTGCTTTGGTGAACGGCGTCACTGCTGATTGGGGTGTTTGTGGCTGAGAAAGACAGGGCTTTCCTCGGTGTATTGGCCTGGCTGAGGGACAAAGATTTAGAGCTGGAACTGGACTGCTGTTTTCTGCTGCGTACCGTCCTGAAAGAGGTAAGAGAGGAGATGCGCGTACATGTGATACTGTCTGCTGGATATGTGCATGTGTGTGTATTTTTATGTGAGAGCGGCAGAAGAGTAGATAAATAGTGAGAACAGAAAGACAAACAGATTCATGCATAAACATATTAAAAAAAAACTACTGACCGTCACAGACAGAACCATATACTCTGGCATGTAAATTTGTGTGTGTTTGAGCAAGCGCTTGTCCACTGCTAGTCTTACCGTGCTTCCCTCCTGTTGCTGGAGTAGCTGACGCTGCTGCTACTATGGTTCTGGGAGTAGTCTGCCAAGCTGTTGTTGGCATAGAGACCGGCGCCGGTCTGCAGACGCAGGCTACGCCGTGACATCCTAGGCGAATCAAACACCGGCGCGATCTGGTGCTCCTTCTCAAACTCTAGAGCCGCTGTCAAGTAGCTGGAGCTGAGAGAGAGGGTGAGGATGGGTGAAGGAGGGAGAATAGAGAGAGCGCAAGCGGTAGAGGCGGAGATGAGGATGGATAGGAGGGGGTTGGGAAACGGCAAAAACAGTGGCAAGAAAAGATAGCAAGAGGAGAAAGATAGCAAGAGATGAAAGACAGTGGCAGAAAGAAGAGAGAGGAAGGGCGGGAGAAAGCGTGATGAATATCGGTATTGGATGATGGAATCACAGGGCGGAAATCAGCTTGGAGATAAACAAACAAACAGACCCAGAGCAGGCAAGAACAGCTTTCCACCTTAAAACCCACACTCGAGCTTGTCCTCTTCTTTCCTGGCCGTTGCGTCCTTTCAATACAGGTTAGCACCAGCGAAACTCTCTACTGTAAATCACACTGGACATAGAGAAAAGCAACCGTTTCAGAGCACGCACAAAACTGTTACGCCGACGTTCCCTGCAACTGCCAGTGGTAGGAAATGACTCACTCCATAAACACTGGGGGAAAAAAAGAAGCTCAACTCAGAGTGAAGAACGGGGACAGTGTGTACAATGAGACAAGACAATTTTGAAACCGAAGCACGACATGCATCCCAGTTTTGCAGAAAGACAACTATTCCTTACTTTTCTGACCACGAGTCAGCAGAAACGGCAAGTAATGAATGAACGCCGAATAGTGCAAATATTGACTCTGCAAATGCACTCTGACACTGGTGTGTGTTGGAGCCACTCTGACTCACCGTGGCCACAGCCCCTGTACGGCGTAAGCACACGGTGCCAAAGTCCACATTCCCAACCAAAGAGGCACGAAACAGGGCGGTAAGTTGCCAAACTTGGCTAAATGATTCCACAAACCTGTTTTTAGTTAATACAAACAACAAGAATAAAGAAAAAAAATTAATATAGTGGCATGATATTAGCTGAGGTCTGTGAGGCAAAAAAAATGTAATTTTTTTCACACAAAATTCTCACGTGTTTACCAATGCAAATTCATCACTTTCCTTGCGGGCTGTGCCTGAATGAAGAGGTGGGGCAAAGGCCAAGAAGCCCCTCCTAGCTAGTACACCAGAGAGCGAGGGACTTTCCCTCCGTATGTAAAATAAAGCTATTCGCTCTGAACCGTAAACACAAAGTCCCTTGTCACTGTTGCCTGCACAACGGTGACTCGAGGCCAACGCCTGGAAACAGCACAACGGCGCACATCATATTCTTCAGAAATGTTATAATTCCATTATAATTCTGGTTATCCTCTTTCAGTGTTGTATCGTGTAAACACAATATCCATTGCACATTGTCCGTCTTGGGAGAGAGATCCCCCCCTCCGTTGCTCTCCCTGAGGTTTCTTCCCATTTTTTCTCCCTGTTAGAGGGTTTTCTGTAGGGAGTTGTTCCTTATTCGATGCGAGGGTCTAAGGACAGAATGTTGTGTTGTTGTAAAGCCCGCTGAGGCAAATTTGTAATTTGTGATAACGGGCTACACAAATAAAATTGACTTGACTTATTCAAACAATGAAATATAAACACTACACACTATGAGCATCAAGGACAACGGTGCAGAGCCTTCTGTTTGTGAGGACACACACGCAAGTGCATACTGATCTGTGGTCCACCTTCTGGCCCTAAGCCTTAAGGATTACACCATCCCACTCAGAGCCAATTATCTGCTTTTTCCTCCCTTCGCGTTATGCCTGCTGTTCCACCTTGATCATCTCCACACACACACACAGACACACACAACGAAGGCACCATCATTCATTTTTGTACCTTGACAGACTGCTGCTGCTAAGGGGTGGAGCTGGAAGAGCCCGTGTACATAAGAGCGTGTGTCCCAATCCAGCAGAACGCGAGCCCCGAGTTACAAAATAGAGTGTGTTTACGCGTTTTCACAAGCACGCTCCACGGGACTGGGTTTAACTGCTCTCCGGCTGACACCAGTATATCATCGTTGGCACACCTAGCTCTCTTCTGACATCCATCTGTGCAAAGTCTATCGCCTCGAATGAACCCCGACATAAGCCTTAATAATACCAGGACCCGGAATCAGGACCCGTACGGCGACAAATGATCAGATTTACCCACACAGCGGGGCATTGCCACCATCTGCAATGCCCCTGTCACCAACTCCATGTAGAAAACATGACCGCCCGTGGAAAGATGGGGTAGGACAGTCAGACAGGGCTGCATACCCTGTAAACGCAATGCATACTTAATAATGTTCCAATTCATTACAACTACTGGGAAACGAAGAGTACTGTGGGTTTGTTATATGGAAGAGAGAACAAAAAATGTCGACGCAACCAGCATCACAGAAGGCAACGATGTCAAAAAAAATAAAAAATAAAAAAAAAACGGTTAAATTCAGGGAGGAACACTATCCGAATGACTTATTAATCAAACAGTAGCTGTTTTTTTTTAACTGCACTGTAAATCTCCATTAAATCTCTTATGCAAACACTTTGATTAAAATGAAAGAAAATTGCCATTTTGCTTGGGTTTATCACTGCAGTTGGTTACACAAAGTTTTTTTTTATAGTAAAAATAAGTAAAAAGACAAAAACCTGAATAAGAAAATGTAAAACCAAGAAAACCAAAAATGGGAAACAATGAAACCGAATTGACAAAAGCAAAAATTTGGGGGCGCCCGGGTGGCGTAGCGGTCTATTCCGTTGCCTACCAACATG
This sequence comes from Lampris incognitus, assembly GCF_029633865.1. Classification (NCBI taxonomy): domain Eukaryota; kingdom Metazoa; phylum Chordata; class Actinopteri; order Lampriformes; family Lampridae; genus Lampris; species Lampris incognitus. Next base: position 52,759,811 of record NC_079220.1, on the reverse strand, counting down.
CTGGTTCAAGTCCCCGTGTTACCTCCGGCTTGGTCGGGCGTCCCTACAGACAAAACTGGCCATGTCTGCGGGTGGGAAGCCGGATGCGGGTGTGTGTCCTGGTCGCTGCACTGGCGCCTCCTCTGGTCGGTGGGGGCGCCTGTTCAGGGAGAGGGGAATGGTGTGATCGTCCCACGCGCTACGTCCCCCTGGTGAAACTCCTCACTGTCCGGTGAAAAGAAGCGGCTGGCGACTCCACATGTATGGGAGGAGGCATGTGGTAGTCTGCAGCCCTCCCCGGATCAGCAGAGGGGGTGGAGCGGCGACCGGGACGGCTCGGAAGAGTGGGGTAATTGGCTGGATACAATTAGGGAGAAAAAAAATAATAAAGCAAAACATTTGTCTACACTATAAAAAGACCCGTGCACGGGCCTAACTGTGAGTGAAATGCAATTCTGGCCAAAAAATAAAAATTCAGCGGCAGTTTTTCAGCAGAACCGATGGCCTACGTCAATATTTTGGCGTGAAAATTTGAGATGTTGGAAACTGGAAAAAAAAGAGAGGTGTCACTGTACCCACTGAAACAAGTGTGTGTGCGTGTGTGTGTGTGCGTGCGTACTATGAAGATTCATATCTATTAAGGTAAGTACTGCTGTGGTACACACACTGCAACATGACTCAAATACACACACCTCCTTTAAACAAGGCTACTGCTGGGGCGAACAACACAGTTATTAGTAAGGCAGCTTGCTTCCGGTCCATACCCAGAGCACTGGCTGTCTTCAACACACACACACACACACACACACACACACACACACACACACACACACACACACACACACACACACACACACACACACACACACACACACACACACACACCATCCCAGCAGAGTTTACAGCATGCATTAGTAAAGCCATGGCTCGGTGCCTTGGGCATTAGGGCACAAGGTGGGGGTGGGGCAGGGTTTGGTGTGTGTGAGCACGGAAGCGGCGTTGTCTGTCTGTATCGCCTACAGGAACATCGCCTCCATCCTCTGCCCCACCTGGGAAATACGGGGCCCTTTGGCACACAACAATGTATTGGCAAACGACAGTTTATTTTACCATTGCACTAGCCAAACATGTCTGGATTTTTAAGTTTAAATGGTGCTTTCAAAACACACACACACACACACACACACACACACACACACGCACACGCCATGGTGCCCCGGTGGCCGAACGGCTGCAACGCATGCACGTAACCGCGATGTCCCTGGTTCGATTCTCGCCGATGACCTCCGTTGCGTGTCGTACCCATCTCGCTCGCCCCTCGTTTCCAGTCTGCCACGTCACTATCCAACAAAGGCAAAAAAATAATATAAAAAAATATAGAGTAAGATAAAACACAACACACCGTAAACTGTAATCCCACCTATTTTAACATGATGAAATCAGATGCTGGTCAGATTGCTTGTAAACCCATTTCAGCGGTTTCAGGCCTCGACCGAGCTGCCTGCCTCTCAAATGCGGCACCCGCAGCCCACATCAGTGATATAAATAGAGCGCAACACTGCGAGCGAGGCAGACAGGCAGACAGGCAGACAGACAGACAGACAGACAGACAGACATATTGGAGGAGGAGACGCATCTATCCTCATGCTTCGCTACCTGGATTCTCTTCCCTTACATAATGCCAACTTTAAGGCGCCATCTACCCCACACCGTGGACACCGCCGGTTCTATTACGGTCTCCAACTGCACAGTGAGAGGATCCCATCACACAGATGTGGCATTTGTACAAGTACCGGTTTAGATTTTAGGGATTCGTGCGACGGTCTTACCGAGATATTTGGCTACACTGAACACGTAACGCGTGCGGACCGTTCGCGCAGCGGCTGCCGTAACACTACGCTTGCCATCCGGCATGCCGAATTTCGCCACAAGAGGGCACCGTTACATAACCTCACACGAACAGGAACAACTTTTGGATCCGTGGAGACGTAAAGGGCCGGGTGAAAATCAGTTTAAAAATCTGGGTATTTTTCGGTGCAAATCGGTTAAAACTGAAAACGCTGAGCCTCGCCTATAATCAGCGACACTGGCTACACCAGCCGCCGAGCGCAGCGCCAAGTGGTGGTGCAACGGCGGAGATCCGCTCTGCAAACATAAAAACAGGTCAGTCTTCCTTATTTTTACTATATTTTATTAATTCGTTCTCTCCCCCTCGTTTTCTCCCCAACTGTACTTGGCCAATCGCCTTATTTCCCGAGCTGTCCCGGTCGCTGCTCCACCCCCTCTGCTGAACCGGGGAGGGCTGCAGACTACCACATGCCTCCTCCCATACATGTGGAGCCGCCAGCTGCTTCTTTTCTCCTGACAGTGAGGAGTTTCACCAGGGGGGCATAGCGCATGGGAGGATCGGCGCCCCGACTGACCAGAGGAGGCGCTAGTGCAGCCACCACTGCAAATACTGCTCAGCAAGACAGTTTTTGAGCAAAACAAAAAAAAAACTCCACTTAGCTTCTACCTACTATCGCAAGTAGGGCAGGAAGGATCTATCTGCTGGACGACAGACTGTTGTAGCGTTCGATACACAGCAAGCGATGAGTCATTCGAAACAACACAAATGGACGCTTCATTTCTGCTAGAGGTAAACAAAAACTTCAACTGGTTAGCGACGGAGACATTTTCTGTCACCGACTTTGTGACCGTTGTTAAAAAAGGAATGGGTATGGCTCACTCGCTGAGCGAATCACATGAGCACATTTACTTTACCTCCACCGGATTACATACAACATGGCAAATGCAATCGCCACAAAAATGTAGGGTCTTTTTGAAAGAAGAGATGGATGAACCTCCCTTAGCAAGGTAAGTGATAAATGGAAAAAAAAACATAATGGGAGACACAGGAGTTTCCCACCTGGCTCAGCGATTAAATGTTCACCCGACATTTCCCCCGGCGATGCCGGGGCCTATATTTACCACACGTCGGGGGACTAGAGGGCAGGAAGAGCCCTTCCATTTATCCATCCATCTTTTCTCTGGCTGGATGACAATTGATGCCGTGATTAGGGTTGCTCCAGCCCACCCTCATCTTCTCCCCCTCTAACTGACAGCCCCTCCCCAACACCCCCACCCCCCCTGTACTCCACACTGACTGGGCCACTTCATGTTGCAGTGGTTGCCGTGGGGACAACTCAAAAGAAGAGAGAGAGAGAAAACTTGAAACGTGCGATCACAGGCGGACAGTTAGCCCCTCCCCCTTCCAACGGACAAACGCCATCGCACGAGAGCGCGAGGCCCGCCGACAGAAATAAAAACGCCTCTGAAAAGTTCATAAACTGCACCGAATCAACTCTCAGGTTAAAGAACGGAGCATTTTTAAAATTCATCAATCGGAGAAAATGCCCACTAAAAAGGCAACGCTGTTAGTTTCTCTCTCAGAAGGGATGCTTGCAGTCATCCAGCTGCTGCCGTTTCAACTTTTTTGGCACATGTTTTGAGGCACACACACGACAGATGTCACAACAACTGTGACTGCAACATGGGCAGCAACTGTCCATGTCACACTGGTGCTCTGTGCTAATTTACTCACTGCACTCAGTTTGCATTTAAACTCACATGATGCCATATTAGTTGGGCCGGCCATTTCTTTCAGCTTGGATCTACCTCTCTTGTCAGCCATTTACTCCCCGTGTCCTCATACCGTTGTTAAACCGCTGCATGAGTTCAAGTGTCACTTATGGTGGACAACAATGCCAAGGACCAGAAGCCCTGCTGACCCACTTTCCCGGAGTGATCATAAAATATGGAAGGGCCTCAGGGGACACAGCTATGCCACCGTACTACAGCACAGCACTATAATCAGTTCACATTTGAATTGGTCCTGGAGCCAAGGTTGAATCTTTGCTCTTTTCTAGGATACGACAAGTGTAATTCACTCTATCAGTTTCTTCCTGGAAGTTCCATAAGTCAATGATCAAACCAAATTCTATATACACAGATGTCCATTTATTTTAGCAACACGGAAAGATTCAAAACATTCATACAGTATACCCATTAACCCGGGGGCTTCCCAGTTCAACCACAATCTTGCTCTCTTGGCCACTGAACACATCTGCCGGAATAGCTGCAAGTTATTTGACTTGCTCAAGGACAGCATGAGAGGAGTTGCCTGAAAGACAAAACGTGGCTCATTGCTTTCGCCTGTCCAGTTTTTCCCTGATTAACATGGACTGAAAGTGGCAACCATTTGGTCACAAATCTGCATCTTTTAACTATCTGCAACCGCAGTACCTTAGCATGTGTGTCTGTGTGGGGTCATTCCAGTTAGGGGGAAGAAGCAATTGCAGGGTTGTAGTATAACAAAGATCAATTGGTGCTGTGCCCTCACAGGGTACCGATGGGCACTATAATATCTGCTGTGGCGGCCCCTGAGAACAGGGAACAAGCTGAAAGAAGAAGTATAATAAAGCTCAAGATGATCTTCCCAGGGTCCAAAACGAACACTTGCCACACGCCAAATGTAGACAACCCTTTGGCGGCTTAATTACATAGTCCTACATGCCATATGGCATGTATGATAACAACAATCACCTCATTTCTAGAGTAAGGATATTAAATAGGCCCGTTATCAAATGGTTGTGTCCTCTGGTGACACCGTAGCTTGTTGCCCATTTGTCCTTTAAACCAGCGACCGAGTTATACTCAGTGACTGGTGAAAGAGCAAACCAACAATGCTGAGGTATAGTCCTGTTGTCAAACTAACCCCCCCCCGGCTGTGACAAAGCAATTCAAGCCAACATTACTACAACTACTAATGCTCAACCTCAGATGAGATTTAGTGAGTAGTGGCGCACAGATGACTGCCACGAGTTTGCTTCATTATGATGCTGTTTAGTGTGTGTTAATGTTCTGCTCATGGTATCGATCAAACTCAAATGAAAACAGTTCTGTTGGCACAAAGGCCATGAAACTGTAAGAAAGACCAAAAGATGTTTGGAACTGATTAAAAATTGCACGTGAGAACTAAACTGATATACAATAAGTATGGTAGTGCAACTGAATTATTCTGACAGGTAAAAAAAAAAAAAAAAGTTTGGCAGGCAAGTCAGAAAGTTAATTTTAGACCCTGGGAAAAAGAGGGCGTGGAGTAAAACTTCTCTATCAGGCTGTGATACTTATGGAATCCCTTACTGAAAGCACTGGCTTTCTCCCGTTCGACAGAGATGAGGTTAACGGTAACATCGGGACTGTGTTGTTATAAGTTCTATCATTGACGCCGCCACTTCCCTCACAGCTCAGCGACTGTTAGCTTTATAACAAGGGTCCTAACACCTTCCCCAACAACAACTCTCTCCATCCTGGGGAGGGACGTTAACAGGCCAGCGTTTAGGAGTGGGGACAAGGTCTTGTTTAAAGAGTCTAAATACATGGTTAGCAAGGCAGTGAGAGGTGCTAAGCGACTGTACTCTGAGAAACTTCAACAACAATACTCAGAAAACTCTGCCTGGCTGGAAGGGCCTCACACAGCTCACCAACTCCAAACCGAAAACCCCCCACTCCACTAATGACTTGCGCCTGGCCAATGATCTGAATGAGTACTATTGTCAATTTGAAAGACAATGAGTCAGTCCTGACATCATCCCCCGTGACTCCATCCATCAGCTCCTCCTCCCCTGCCTCAGCTGGGGCCCAGGCTTCTCTATTTCATGTACGCAAGTCCATGAAATGAAATGACGAATAAATGTTTCTGATTCCCCAACTGTCCACCTTGGAGACCCCCCCCCTCCACACCTTCCCCAACAACAACTCTCTCCATCCTGGAGAGGGACATTAACAGGCTATTAAGAGACAGAACGCCTGCAAAGCAGCTGGACCAGATTCTGTCTCTCCCTCCACCCTGAAGCACTGTGCCAATCAGCTGTCTCCGGTGTTCACAGACATTTTTAACACCTCACTGGAGACGTGCCACATACCAGCCTGCTTCAAGACCTCTACCATCATCCCTGTCCCCAAAAAACCAAGGCGTATAGGACTCAATGACTACAGATCAGTCGCCTGACCAATGTGGTAATCAAGTCTTTTGAGCACCATGTACTGTCCCACCTTAAAACCATCACCAACCCACTCCTGGACCCCCTGCAGTTCACCCACAGAGCCAACAAGTCTTTGGACGATGCAGTAAACATAGTGCTCAACTTCATCCTCCAGCACCTGGATTCGGGAGGAACCTATGCCAGGATCCCGTTTGTGGATTTCAGCTATGCCTTCAACAACATAATCCCAGATCTACTGCAGGACAAGGTCTTCCAACTACACGTGCCTGACTCCACCTGCAGGTGGATCACTGAGACTTCCTATCTGAGAGAAAGCAGCACGTGAAGCTGGGGAGACACATCTCTGACTCCCGGTTCATTAGCACCGGTTCCCCCTTAAGGCTGTGTCCTTTCCCCTCTCCTATTCTCCCTGTATACAAACAGCTGCACCTCTAGTTACCAGTCAGTCAAGCTCCCGAAGTTTGCTAATGACACCGCCCTCATTGGGCTCATCTCTGATGGTGATGAGTCTGCCTAGAGGTGGGAGACTGGCCAGCTGGTGTCCTGGTGTGACCAAAACAACACGGAGCTCAACATTCTAAAAACAGTGGAGATGACTGTGAACTTCAGAAAGAACACACCCCCACTCGCTGCTATCATCCTGTGTGGCTCCCCAGTCGGCACTGCAGAATCCTTCCGCTTCCTGGGCACCAACATCACTCAAGACCTCAAGTGGGAACTGAACATCAGCTCCCTCACCAAGAAGGCACAGCAGAGGATGTACTTCCTGCGGCAGCTGAAGAAGTTCAACCTGCCAAAGCCAATGATGGGGCACTTTTACACCACCATCACTGAGTCCAACCTCACCTCCTCCATCACTATTTGGTACACTGCTGGCAATGCCAATGACAAGGGCAGATTGCAGCTTATCGCTCACTCTGCTGTACTGCTGTCACATTATATTCGAATATCGAATTTAATCTCGAATTTGCATAAAAACACGAGATTCGAACGTAAATGGGGAAATTCGAATTAAATAAATAAATAAATACATTGATTGTACTTTAAAATTATTAATTAATCAATGTCAAAAATGCCGAAAGTAGGCTACGGCAAGAATTCCAGCTCTAATTACCCATAAGTCCATTACCCATAAGTCCATGGAGCGGAAACGTAGGCCTAGGCTGCAGCCAGAAACGAGAAAATGGAGGAATTTGGTGCTGCCGACAACGAGCCCGATGATCAGCATACCAGAAAGATCGTCACTCCAGAGAATCTTAGGAGTGCGATTTGGAAACACTTTGGTTTTTGGACTGTAAATGGAAAGACTGAAAACAAGGACAAGGTAATATGCAAACTATGTGAGCGTGAACTAGCATACCATAGTTCCACGACCAACCTATAGCATATCAGCTCCTTCACGCCGCCTACGCTTCCGATGGCCTTACGGTCGCTCCATCCCACTTCTGACACCAATGTAGCGAATTCGGGGGGACAATGCAACCACAGGAACTGCCGCGGCCGGGAAGAGAACCCGTATCGCCCGCACCGCAGGAGGCATCGTTAACTGCTCGACTAAAGGGTCAGACCCGCCAGCCAGCGGCCAGCGTGTCTTCTTATCCATGCACGTTACAGTACATATGAAATGATCTGCAGGGCATCGGAACAACAGGCAGCTGTTGCAGCTGTAATATTTGAGAAAAAATGGTCAAATCAAATGGTCGAACAGATGCGTGAAATACTTAGACCGTTCAAGATTGCGACTGAGGCTTTGTCAACTAACAAATATCCCTCAGCTTCTGCTGTATTGCCTTTACAGCATGTACTACTACTGTGTCAACTTGGCTCACCCATTCCTAATGCAATGCCCAGCTTGAGAGAAATGACCGCAAAGATCGACACAGATTTGAGGAAGCGTTATGAAAAAAATAATCAAGCAACATTCATGTTATTGAATAAAGCAGCATACCTGGATCCCCGCTTTCATAGTTTAATGCATTTATCAGAGGAACAGAAGGACCAAGTGCACGCAAACATTAAAGAAGAAATGGCCGTGAGATTTGAAAGTGGGACAGATGAGCATTCGTTAAGCTCAGACACTCACGCAGGGAAAACAGCCCTGACGGCAACGGGCGATCTGTTTGGAGAAACATACAAGGGAAGGGGTGAGACGAGAGACCACCGAGAAAATGTACTGCACCAAGAGATGTGGTCCTGCCGAAGAGAGAAAACGATGCCAGCAGACAGCAATCCTCTTCTATGGTGGAAGACGCTGGGTAGCGCAAAATATCCCCACCTGGCGCAGCTTGCAAGAAAGTAGCTGAGTGTTCCCGGGACATCAGTGCGTCCTGAGCGAGTCTTTTCCACAGCTGGGAATATTGTTAACAAAAAGCGCTCCGCTCTTGACACTGAACACGTTAACCAGTTGATATTCCTGGTGAATAATTTGTAGCCTCCCAGTCCAGTTAGGCCTATGTGTAGGCTATGTATAATCGTATTTACAAAGGCCACATAACCCACTATTTTTTATTTTATTATTACTATTATTATTTATTTTAGTTATTTAGTTTGGTGGGCTTGCCTAGGCTACTTATAGGCCACGTTCTGTTAGTAGCCTACGTTACATTGCCATGGCAGCGCTGAATGCAGCCCAATTGCCGTGAGGATTATTGACATTAATATTACTTGTTTGAGAAGCATACTCTGTGGTAATTGTTTTTGAAAATATGGCAACATTTGACTTCATAATTTGCATTAAACTTCACTAATTATTTCGACCGAAATATGTTGTCTGTCTGCTTGTCCCCTCTTGTGGATACAAATGGTAAAACGCATGATCAAAATAATTACTGGTCAATAAATTACGGGTTATTTTTAGTCTTGCCATTTTAAAGACCGTTTTTTACGTGGAAATTCGAATCCAAATTCGAATATGGGTACAATTCTGCCACGAATATCGAATATGTTTTTTTCTTAAAGTGACAGCCCTACTCTGCTGTGAGGGTGATTGGCTGCAACTTGCCAGCGCTCCAGGAGCTGTGCGCCTTCAGGACACTAAAACGAGCAGGAAAGATCACGGTCGACCCTTCCCACCCAGGCTATGGTCTCTTTAAAACATTCCCATCTGGCAAGAGGTTAAGGTCCATAAAAACCAGAACCTCGTGCCGCAAGAACACTCACAGATACTGACACCGCCCCCCTGCCCCACCCCCTTTGATCCTCTCTCCACACTACGACATATACCTACATACTACACGCTAGGGCTGTCAAAATTGTCCAAAAATGACATTCAAATATTCCTTCTAAAAATACACATAGGTTCGAACCCATTCGAATAGATTTTTGCACACATCTTCGAGATGTGCCCTCAGGTCACTATTGGCGGAATGGTAAGCTAACTGTAGCCTATATAGCTTGCATACTACTTTTATCTCGAGGTTCCACAATCTTTCCATTTTCTGACCAAAATCCGAAGTATTTCCAAAGGGGGCTTTTTAGATTGTTCGGAGTGAAAATCCCTCTCTGTGGCCGAGTTGGGTTGTGAACTCTCTGCCATCTGTACCATATGGTTGTTGTTGTTGGATTATTCGCTCGTTTCAGCTTGACCTAAATGTCATTTTCAACCAAAGGAAGTGATGTGTGACTCCTGTCCGTCATGCAGCGTATTCAGTGCAGTGGCCAAGGCTCTTGCACGAATTTGCGAGGCAGACAGCCACGATATTGCCCCCCCCCCAAATTAATATAAAATGTTCAACACTCGAATGTCTGTTTTATTTATTTATTTATTTTACAATTCGGGTATATATTCAAATTTGGAATATTCATTGACAGTCCTAACACGCACACACTCACATGCACAAACACAGTGCAATATATATCTATCTGCCCAACTGTGCCCTCTGTTCATGGACACTGCATAAAGCCCCCCCCCCGTAAATAACTCCTACTTTAACAACAACTTCTCATTCTGTAAATAACTTATTTAAAAATTCTCCTTTAACATTTTGCAAATACAGAACCTGCCAAATTCTCCGTGTTTTCACATTACTGCACCTTATTTCACCTATTTTTATTTTGTCTTGTGTGCATAAATATTTATTTTGATATTAATTATTCTTTTAACGTTTACCCTACTGTTGCTGTTAATTTTGCCCTTATGCACCAACACATCAAGTCAAATTCCTTTTATGTTCTTGAACTACTTGGCAATAAATATGATTCTGATTGGCTGGGCCTAAATGTTTTCCCCCTCTTCGCCCTCTCTCATTGACCATGCAGAGCTGCAAACTTGTCTCTGGCCTTTTGAGTTCTGACGACAGATGGGCCAACGGTTGCCGTCACTTGACACCAACCCCTCTCAGGACTGCTCTCTCGTCTCATTCACTGAAGGCCACACACATCCAAACACGGACAATCAACACAATGAGCCTGCCTCTGGGATAGGCTATTATTTCTGAACTTTGATGTAAAAGTAGCGACACAACTGCAATCGCGCTCACCCCGTCACAGAATTTCCACTGACCAACAACAAAAAAGAAAAGACAAAAGACGCAAGCGCTTTCTGTTGAATGAAATAAATTCAATAAGCATCTCTCTCAACTATGCCAAAACATATCGTTCTCTCAGCTACTGTAAGCAAGCTAATAGAAAACCATGAATCTCTCATCTAGCTGGTTGAGAAGCATAAGCTATTAGACTAATCCCGGGATCAGTGCCATGCTAGTGACTCTGAAGTTCATTAATAGTTCCTCAGCTGACTGCATACTGAGGAACACGATTAGCTTGTTCCAGCCAATGAGCCTTCATGTCACATTCCAATAGTGTTTAAACAGACCTTTTTTTTACTTTCATCTTACTTTACCTCGCCCCACAGGATGACCCGAGACCGGCTTGCAAGACTGGACGTCAAAGTGCTAGATTACTCCATTTGCCTTAGAAAACTGACGATCCAAGATGATGAAAATCTGCTGGAGTTGTTTTTGCCCAGTGTCTTATATATTCTTTACCGAAAGTGTCAGAGACAAAATCCAGCAGGTCACTGAATCTCTAAATAATAATAATAATTTTTAAGAAAAAGTCACTTTATTATGGCAAAAATGTTGCGTGACTTCCAATATTACCTCGTTTTCCTCCATCAGCACCAAGGCAAAGCCACAAGCAAACTCACACTGAATAAGACTGATAACCTAGAAACCTGTAAGAGCTACCAGTGTATATAAAATATATATTACAGAGGCATCACATATTATCTAGTTTAGGCATGCAACCAAACTTCTTGATGGCAGCCTGCAGTGGTCTAGCTGAATGAAGAGGACACAGTCATTTCTGCTGACTAGAGGTTTTGTCTTTGTTTGTTTTGTCTGTTAGAACATGCCTGCGCACCTTTATGAGATATAGCTTTCTACTCTCACTTAGATGATGAGAAGCCTCTGTTCCTAAAATGTCCTGCAAGAGCTCTTCATTACCCCAATGTCGGGAACCAAGCCATTACAGAGAGCTTTGTGCGGCTCTGAGCAAAGCAAAGGGGCAAGGTGATAATTCACCTTTTGCTCCTACACACCCCAAATGCCTTTCTTCACCTTTTCAGCCCAAGGCATCAAATGTGGCAACACTAAAAGAGAATAACAGCATTCCATCAGCACTCACACTCTCCCAATGGAGCACCAACCACACCTGTGAACGTTACTGTCATGGAATAAGCAGCTGAAGAGGAAAGGATGAACTGTAAAAATGAAATGAGGCGACAACAAGCCGTGTGTATATGCATTTACTCAGTAGCCCTAGTTTTCAGACCCTAATTGCTCTAACTTTGTCATGTAGACATTGCTCATGAGATCACATAGAACCAATAAGCTGCTTCTGCCTCGAGCCAACAACTGAAGAAGGACAGTAGTGCACGGAGCAGACTAAGTGCAACTCAGCTCTACTACGCTAATGTACATTAATACTTAAAAAAAACTGTAATACTCCTTCATTCCCACTTAACTACGCAAGTACACAAACACCAATACGTTGAATCATGGGGCTAATTCACCACAAGCCCCCCCCCCAAAAAAAAAGACATATCAGTGTAATAGAGAGACCTCACAGAAGATTGAAAACAAAGCACAGCAAAAGTCAAAGGGAGATTTCATCATTTCACATTGGGATTTTTTATATCCCTACACAGTTTAGTGATTATCAACCGCCATAATGCGACCACTGCAAAAAGACTTTGAGGAAAAATAGAATCGTCACTATTTTACCAACACCCCAGAGACCCTAAGACAAACGGCCTATCAGTACTGAATGTAAAACTGCCTGAGCCCTCCAGACTAATAGGCTAGCATTTCAACAACAATGTAGTAATAAGCAGACTGATCAACAATAGCACAGGACATAACGGCATTAGCACTCAAAGTTCAAAAGCACACTCCTTTCTAAACAGAGCGAGAAAATGATAACCATCTGGAGACATCTTGAAATATGGAACAAGGTGCTGGTCACAGACATTAACACACAAAGAGCTGTGAAGCACTTGCAAATACAGAAGATTTGTTGCAAAAATGTGACACACAGACAACTTTCACCTCAACCAAAGTCAAGTCATCTACAAGCCTCAACTCGATCATGACTGCAATGGTATAGACATCAGTGTTTGATGCCACGGCCAGGCCGCGCTGCATAGTAATGAGATCTCACCTGAGGGAGTAAGTATAGCCGGTGTTCTCTGGAGCACACTGTGGCGGCGTGTATGTGTGTAGATGGGAAAAATCCATGGTCATTCTTCTTTTAGACTGCAAGAGTCAGGGCGCATGAGATAGGGCTCTTTAGACCATAGCCAACAGTGGATTAAACAGCTCCAACACACACATTCACACAGTCATACACAGCAGCACACACCCATACCCTCACAAGATCAAATGCACAGCCTTGCTCAGCCTGTTTCTCTTTAGTCATTCAACAATCTTGTCGGATTAGTTCTGCTAATGAGGAATAATTCCACTTCGCTGTAATTGTCCTACGAATAAGCTTCAGTGCATTATCTACACATTTAGTCAAACATTCACAACTCATAAACTCCCTGTCCCTCCCCAATCAATTCTGGTCCTACTCTCTGGGCTGCTCTCCAAGGACATACAACAACTAGGAATGGTTATTCTGTAAAGCCCCAGTCCAGGAAGTCAGTAATGAGAGCAGCGAGATATTCTCCTTTCCCAAGAAAAACAATAATACTACTGTGGCTCTGCCTGTAAACGAGATTTGGCCGACCTCCTGCATCCTTGGCTCTGGCTTGCTGTTGACAAGGGTGGCGGGGCTGCAGAGAATGAATCGCCTCTTCTTTCCCAATCTGTAAACAACTGTCAGGACTGGCTGGTGAAGACGGGAGCGAAGGCAATGAGGATCCTGTGTCTCACTTTGTATCCAGCAGACTTCTCTCCACCACCTCCAGTGCAACCGTGACTGCGGAAGTAAAGCCCCACATACAGAGAATGCAGTAGAATGTGGACAGAGGTGTGGCTAAGTTTAGGAAATAGGCGGGAAAGCCCTAGCCTTAAGGGTTGGGCTTTTCAGGAGTGCAGATTACTCTGCACGGACATGACGTCCAGGACCTCTTTGTTATGAAACAAAAGCTGATCGCTTTTATCATGTATTACGGAGTCGTCTAAATTTGCATGCAAGTGTATGACAACAGCCCTAGACCTCAGACCTAATAAATCAAAAAGGCTGCAGATGAAAAATGGGAAAAATAGTACCATATTTCCCGGACTAAAAGTCGCACCGGAGTATAAAGTTGCACTCAGAAAAAAACGTGTTGTGAGGAAAAAACATATATAAGGCGCTTCGGTGTATAAAAGGCGTGCTTTAACTGAATGCGAAGCAAAATTCACGAGCAGTGCAAATGTGTGAAAAGTCAACGATATAGGAGAGAATGGACGGAGTTAATCGCGGCGAAACTACAAGCATTGCGAAATAGGCGACGGGTGTTTGCTCGAGTGAATAAAAATTTCAACTTGAGCTAACGTTTCGCCTTGCAAACGCCAATCACCAAGTACAAGCCACACCCCTTTTACAGAAATCTCTTCAGTCAAGATGGAGGACAAGCTAATCAGGTCTCAGGTTGATGCTATGCACCCAAACTGACTGTCGACGCCAGGTCCGGTAGGACTTCCAAGCACAGCCAGGGCACTTTCTGTCGCTGATCCATGAACGTGAGATAAGATCGCAAGATATCTTATGATGAACTTACAAATTTATGACTTACTTTTTAGTCGTGATGTGTTGGTCACAAACAAGACGGCTCTATGAGCCGGCTCCCATAGGTGAATGATGTGAGCCGGCTCCTGTAGAGCAGATTTCTTTCTTTTTTTTTTTGTAAAGTAATACAGTACAGGGCGGCACGATGGTGCAGTGGTTAGCATGGTCGCCTCACAGCAAAAAGGTCATGGGTTCGAGCCCCGGGGTAGTCCAAACTTGGGGGTCACCCCAGGTCGTCCTATGTGTGGAGTTTGCGTGTTCTCCCCATGTTGGCGTGGGTTTCCTCCGGGGGCTCCGGTTTCCTTCCACAGTCCAAAGACATGTAGGTCAGGTGAATCGGCCGTACTACATTGTCCCTAGGTATGAATGTGTGTGCGTGTGCGTATGTCGGCCCTGTGATGGCCTGGCAGCCTGTCCAGGGTGTCTCCCCACCTGCCGCCCAATCAGTACCGGGATAGGCTCCAGCATCCCCGTGACCCCGAGAGCAGGATAAGCGGTTCGGATAATGGATGGATGGACTACAAGAGAGAATAATAGGATGCCAGTCGAGGTGGTTCGGGCATCTGATCAGGATGCCTCCTGGGCGCCTTCCTTTAGAGGTTTTCCGGGCACGTCCAACAGGGAGGAGACCCCGGGGTAGACCCAGAACTCGCTGGAGGGACTACATGTCCAATCTGGCCTGGGAACGCCTTGGAATCCCCCAGGAGGACCTGGAGGGGGTTGCTGGGGAGAGGGACATCTGGAGTGCCCTATGTAGCTTGCTGCCACCGCAATCCAACCGCGGAGAAGCGGCTGATGATGAGACGAGATGAGAATAATAGAATGATCCTATAACGTATTTGTTAAATATGATCCAGAAACATCTCACTTTGGTAAGAACATTAACAGCCAAGCATGGTGAGACTTGTGTATTGTGCCGGTCGCCAGCATACAAAACACAAATCATAGTTCAATATAAATAAGAGTCAATGCACATGCGTAATAATAGTGTTTGATGCATTTACATCATTTATCAAAAACGCTTCCTGTGACGTGGCACAAAATTCGCTTGTTCATTTTGCAGGCAAGCGATCAAACCCGCGTAAGGAAAACAAAGCAACATTTCGCTTCGCCTTCAGTTAAAATGCACAGTAAGTTGCATTTACACGGCGGTAGTGTTCTCAATTGAGTCACAAGATTAAACAGTGCTATCTACTGGTCTTGGTTGAAATGCAGTATATTCGTTCAACAAAATTACATTGTATAAAGTCGTTTTGGAACACAAGTTGCAGGACCAGCTAGACGAGCAAAAAAAAAAACAGCGCTGTATAGTCCGGGTAATACAGTGACTCTATCAAAAGTAAATAGAGAAATAGCAAATCCAAAATTAATTCCTTTCCCCCTTATGTCTTTTATTGGAATTCAGAGATTTTTCTCCCCATGGTGTCTTTAAAAATATGTAGTCCTTTATACTCATCATTTTGAGTAGATTTCTGTTGTCTCTTTATTTTGCTCTTTAATATTTCAACAGCAGCTACTTTAAAACTGTGTGTTATGTACAAGGTGATGCACAGGAGCAACTCAAGTCAATTTTTTGCATGCGTAAATTTAAACTAAATTGCGAAAATAACGAACTCTAGTGCTCTCAGATATCCACAGCATGGATTTAGGCCTGTGCAACAGAGTCTGAGAGTTTAAACAACCTAGCCCCACTGCTTACAAAAATAAGCCTTTTTCTTAACCCATCCTGAGCAAGGCTGATACAAGAGTCAAACAAGGAGGTCCCCAGATCAACTTGTATTGAGCCATTAAATCAAAACGGGCCAACGAGATGATGAAAGAATGCAGGCGGCACAGAAACAGATGGCCTCACCCCAAATCCACCGCCAAAATCTAGGGACCCATAATCTTAATCAGAGCACAAATCAACTCTCAAGCCTCAAGGCTTACAAGGAGGGATAAAAACAAACAAGTACCCAAAACCCAAAGCAGATACTTAAATTCAGCCAGGATTAGGTTTTGGGACCACCAATTGACCAGTACTGATGCAAGCACGTGTGGATATGCTAGTACAGAATACCAACATCCTACTTGGACCTGTTCCGCACCGGTGTTCCCATAAGGGTCACCTAATGTATCTGTAAAGTCTACTATTTGTATTATATGAGTTCTGATCGAGTTATTCGAGGACTTACATCTTGGAGCTTTGCTGTGGGAGTACAAAGCTGAAGTGAAAACCTCAAACATTAGCCTAACACCCGTCAGGAACGCATTACAAATGCATTATTAACAAGAGTTTAGCGATTTTGCATACAAATTACTGCACCGGTTTAGGCCAGCTCACTCTTGGGGGGGCACGCGTCTAAATACTTGATTCAGATGACCAGAGGAAAGGCTGAGCAATATAAAGACGTGCAGAATCCCCGGCACCGCGCACACACACACACACACACACACGCACACGCGCACGCACGCAGTTTGTAAACAATGGCGAGCTATATAGTGAGAGCCGTTCTGCTGTGCACGCGTCCGTCCTTATCCGTGGCTACAATGTTGCACTGGCTCCTTCACGCACAACGGAAATGACGAGACCGCGTTGGGTCCGTCTTGTTTACTTTCATTAATAGCGTCGGAGATCGGTCCCATTTAACACATCGATTCCAGCGACAACTATATAACCGGCAAATACCAATTAATATATATATATATATATTTTAAAATAGATAAGAAATTAGACACACATTGCCCCGTTACATTCTCAGCGTCCTGACGCTAAATTTAGTCGCCGTATATTTAGATGGCGCCGTCCCTCGCCAACGCAGGGCGCAATATTCATATCGCCTACAATAAACGACATGCGGCAAATCTATAAGGTCAAATCTATGAAACCGCGCAGGGAACGAGGCCCGAGGTGGCGTCCGCGGTCCTGGACCGAGTTCTGGGTGAAGGAGCACAGCGAGGACGAAACAGACGCAGGGCTGGAAAACGAGCCCGAAATGGAGCGATTATAGACAAGGCGGCGTAACGGCGACATCCTCACTGGTTCTGGTCTGGTGAGAGTGCACTACTCGCCCGTACGGGTTCGGGTCCGGGTCCAGGTACCGTTGTTCTTCCTCACGAGCGTAATCCGGAGGGACAAAATCCGCACAGCGCTATCGCGGAAGGCGCATAAACTCCTGACCGCAATCCCGACGCCTTCATCCCGCAGCGTGGACAACCCCCCCCCCCGCAAAGGACTCTCCAGTCCTCCGAACCCGGGTACAAGCCCAGAACAATACACGTCCCCCCCTCCCACCCCCTGCGCAGATATACCCGAAAGTTTGCACGTTGCAAAGTGTGCGCTAAGCTCACGCACGGCGAGCGATATTCCAAAATGGCTTCCCAGACGTAACAAAGCCGTGCAGGGGGGGCGGGGGGGGTCCCGCTGCTGGAGAGCCCCGCCCCCCTCCCAGGCCTGCTGGTCAGGCAAGGGCGCAAACTTTGAATCTATTGGAGGAAAACTGGAGTCGCAGCGCCGCTCCGGCATCTCGGGCTCACGTGTCTGATGCTCGGAGATGAGGAGGGGAAGGGTGATTTAGAGACGCCTCAAACCCCCGAGAGGACCACTGCTCACTGCCGATCCACACATAGACCCATCACATTCACACGCACCAACGTCCCAGCGGTGATGTGATCCGAGCAAGTTCATACTTGTACGTGCAACGACATAAGAGAAAGCCAATAGGTGAAACGCTTGGTGGCCGATTGCTCACGGACGATACAACAACAACAACAACAAAGGAGTGCAAGATGAACAGAGCAAGAACAGAAGTGAACAAAAAGCGAATTAGGCATTACAGGACTCGTTTGGACTTTTAACCAAGTGATCTGAAATATGAAACCGATTCCGCCAACTTAAAAACCCCCAGAGCAAGTCATCCCACAGCCTGCCATTGACAGCTCAACCGCCATTAACCCTGAGCCAGTGTGAAAAGTGGAAATCCATCAATCTGAAACAAGTTTAAAAAAAAAGGGGGGGGGACCACCAAGGGCTCTGTGCAATAGCTCGGGGGGGGGGGATTTTGAACTATAACTGATAATACTTTAAAGCAGTGTTTCTCAACCCAGTCCTCAAGGACCCCCTATCCTGCAGATTTTCTTTTGCAACCCCGAATAGGTACCTGTTTGTAGTAATTCAGCAGTGAACGTCAGTTTGCACACCTTGCATAATTAAGTGCTGCGAGATGATTGGTCGAGTAAGTGCAAGCAGAGCTACCTATGCAGGGTTACAATGAAAATCTGCAGGATAGGGGGTCCTTGAGGACAGGGTTGAGAAACACTGCTCTAAACAGATCAGTTTGAATCTTAAGATCACTTCTTTACACAACAGGTAAACAGCTAAATTGATGGCAAAGTTGGAGTGATGAGATTAAAGCCGTTTGGCACCGGTTTAATATATCTGCTGCAAGTATTTGGTACAAGGTGACATGAGAGACACTTCACTCGTGCCTTATCCACGGCACTTCCTTTAATGGGACTAAAATATCACTAGCACACTGCAGCTGTATTGCCACCAAGTACAGACACAACATTTGCCAAATCAAACATCTACTACTTTACAACACAACCAGATAAACAGCAAGCCATCTGTTCAGGGTAACAAGTTATCATTACTTGTTCATTTGGCCAATCATTCAAAGCTACACATTCAAGACAGGAAGTTCAAGTACTTTATTTGTCACATTATAAATAGGAATAAATACTCCACAAACCCCCCCCATAGCAAAGCTGTGCAAATCCACCTCAGAATGGATCTTCATGAACGAGGGAATAACAGAGCTAACACGCTTAACCTGACCTCTTTTGAGAGTGGATGCAGGCTGTCACGCGTTAGTCTTGCTAAAATACATTTTACGCCTTGTGCAAGGCGCCATCTACCGGTCAAACTTTGATACAGCACAGACAAAGCGCAAGCCGGTCACGGCCAATCATAAGTGGGCACTTTGAACATCAACCGCAGAAGGCGGGCGGGCGGGCCATGGGCGAAATTGACGGAACCAAACCCAAACCCAAAATGTTGGGACATTTTCATCTCGAAGTGCACCAATACGGCACGACGATAAGAGGCCTTAAAAACAAAAAAGGCAATTCGAACTAATTGTGTTTTTGATACATTTCTAATAGACTTGACACTATTCTGAAGACAAGTATTCTTTCATATATTTTTTGTATTCTCCTGTATTTCTCATATATATACAGTATTTCGTATTCTCCTGGCGTGAACAGTTTTGTATGTTGATCATGCCATGTGCATGTGTTTTGCACAATAAAAGGGAAAACATCTTTTGTTTTTTCATTAACAGGAAATAAGAGTTGTCCGACGAGCCAGAGAGACGAGACCTCAGGAGTCCGCTAGAGACGATTATCCAGACTCGTCGTTAGCTCGGTCGTCCCTTCAGCTGGACCGTAATCAACGAGCACGCCGGCACCGTTTCAGACGCACGAGAGCGTCCAAAGCCTCACCGCGCGCTGCGAGGCGAACCACGGCGAGGGCTCGAGCCCGAGGCGCGTGCCCTCTAAGTCAGCCAAACAGGCGAGACGTGTGCTCCAGAAAGCAGACAACCCCCCGTTTCCATTACAAAAGCGCTTATGGTGGCCCCCTAAAAACAGTTCGCAAACGCCAACATAAGTGAAGCGCTGACTCGTAATTAAATCGGTTTGAAACCCCCCCCCCAAAAAAAGAGACAGCGCGGGCACATGGTGAAGTTCATTTGCATGCCAATGTTAATGGTTAACTCGACTCACATGTGGTCGGCGCCAGCGTCAGATGGTCGCCAGCGGCGACTTTATCTCCTAATTCGGCTGCGTCCAAAACACGAAACCTCGGCAGTTAACAGACTTGGTTTTATTTGAAAGCGGAACCCGACGTCCGTTTCGCCTCCACGCCGATATTTTCCGCCTCAACGTTGACGTCGCGTCACCGGCCCTTATATGGTCAAAATGACCAAATATGGGAACCATGGGTGACTAGCACAGCGTCGCCTGGTGGCTGGCCACGTGTGAGACTTGAAATAACGTCGGTCGAGGGCAGAGGTGTTGATCGATCAATTCGATAAGTTCCTTAACACGATTTAAGATAAGCTCAGCTATTGATCACATTAATGGTCATTGTAGGGTCAGGGAATTTCTTGGTGTCCTCAAAGGAGGTCCGAGATAAACTGCCCCGTGTGTCTGTCAGCTGGTCCAAGCGATTAAAGTACGAGCGGAACAATCGGTGTTTTTGAGTGTTTTCGTGTCTCTCGCCGCGATCGAGAAATTGCGCCCTAGTAAGATGTTCGCGCAAATAGACATCCATTTCCCGTTGGGTTTAAGCGCTGGCAAACCTAAGAAACATTTCCTGAGTTCCTCAACTTTGAAATAAAAAACTTTTGAACTACAAAAAAAATACGATTTTACATTTGACCTATGCCATTTTAAGTGATTTTCAGTGGATAAAAATGTCTTCAGTATGTTTCCTAAAAATATAAAAAATAAATAAATTGTTGGCCAACCTGCAATACCTATATAGACCACAAGAGGGCAAAGACCCACACCTTGGGTAATGCAGGAAAAGCTAAATTGAGTGGTTTTTTTTTTAACTTTTACCAGTGACGGGCCCCGAATGAAACTCATTCACCGTTCATTTCAACGTGTAATTTGATTTATATCCAATGCAGTTTTCCTGTTAAGTTTATCATTTTGCAAGAAAGACAAATTCCCAGAGTGGTAGGACTACAGAATACCTTACAACTATCGATAAGGACTTTTTTGCCCATCCTTTGGAAGTATAGTGGTACCTTTGAATCATAATGACATGGATACTGGTCATTTGAAACCCTTCATCAGAGTTTGATTATGATGTGCGCTCAATCTATCATCACCTTCATGCGGCATATCTCAATGTAATCATGCTTCATAGGGTTCTCACGCGCTTTAAACAAGATTAAAATGCACTTGAGTAGTAAAATAGGCAGAGAGGAGAAGTCCCATGCATGTGCTTGAGAAGAGGTGGTTTATCTGTGTGGGGAGCCCCCATACCTGCACCCCCATTTAAAAGCTTGTCCTCTCCTCTTTAACAGCTAAATCTCCAGAGAATTTTTTTTTCTTTTGTGCTATTTAATCTTTTGTTGAGTTGCCCCTTTGTCCGGTCTAGTTGGGCTACTCCCTGTTAACTCTTAATTCTTGCCGTATTTCCTTGTAATGTTAAAAAGCCTGATAATAAAAAATTCAACCTTTCCTGTGATCTCTTAACTGCCCTGCATGGAACTGCTGGTCACCTTGGTTCTATCTGAGGGTCCCTTGCCAAATATGTGTATTTGGGATCCAGGCCATTGGAACACCAATGGGAGACCCCCTCCCCCCCCCTTGGCGGTGTTAATAGAGAGGTCGTTAACGCTACGTCATCGACGAAAACACAAGTTAAAATTGAGAGTGGATTATGGGTGAAAACCAGAAAAACTGGACAACCGTCATTTGTGGAATGTTTCACCGTGATCCTATTGTCCCCGGGGGCGTGTGACCACAACCTATGAAAAGAAAGTTGACTGAGGTTGTGCCCTCGAGCGAAGATCTCACTTTACCATTCTCCCGGCCACCTCGTGCACAGACGAAAACGAGCCGCGAGAGCGTAGTGTACATCAGTGGTTCTCAACCTTTTTGGGGTCCTGGACCCCCTGCGTATTTTGGATCTACCCTGGGGACCCCTCCACCTGATCTTGGGGGAGGGGGGTTGCAATTTGATAGAAACAGTAGAAACTGCATTTTAAATTGCATAATATCATTTCTTCACTCTTTGGGGCAAAAATAAAAGCTTTCAGTTGTAACTTAGATATAGTTAACAAAACAGAATTCTTATGCAGTAACTTTCAGACATATGTAACAAAACAGAATATGTATTCAGTAACTTTCAGATATATGTAACAAAACAGAATATGTATTCAGTAACTTTCAGATATATGTAACAAAACAGAATATGTATTCAGTAACTTTCAGATATATGTAACAAAACAGAATATGTATTCAGTAACTTTCAGATATATGTAACAACAGAATTTTTACGCAGTAACTTTTAACAATGCAAACGGGAGCGAGATCTCTTATTAAAATACAATAAATTACACTTGTGAAACAGAGGTAATTAGAGAAAAAAGTCCTGTTACCCTTTATAGTTTAGGTAGATAAAGGTCTCAGTCACATTTGAGTAAAATAATCCTATTTCTATAAATGTCATAGGATCTTTTTTTTAAGATATTTTATGTTCACGGACCCCTTGCAATTACACCACGGACCACTAGGGGTCCGCGGACCCCCGGTTGAGAAACACTGGTGTACATGACGACCTTGTGATCTCTAGCTATGCAGATCTTCATGTTTGTGTTGTGCACGTTTCAGCCGCTCGTTGCGCAGCCCCGGGGCGCGGATCGCTGCGAGTAAGCATCGGTTACCTAAGTTCAGCAAAGAGTGTGGTCATTACTCGATTTATTTGCTGAGTTATGATAGTTACCTGATACAAAGTAGTTACTTGGCAGACACGAGTGTTTCTCTTTGTCGTGCTAGTTTCAGTGGTTCTTTTGCTTCATTCTGTTTATTTTTTTTTGTTGTTGTGGCATTTTAACAGACACCTATTGTGAGAGTTGTCTGACGACAGCACAAGGTAAGATGGAGAACCATACAACTTGCCTGCGGTAATGTGTTTGATAATCGAGTGATTTACATGCGGTACATTGAGTCCCTACACAACCCACACCCGCCGTTACATACATGTAACATATTGTAGCGAATTCGGGGGGGGGGGCAACGCAACTACTGGAACTGCCGCGGCCGGGAAGCGAACCCGTATCGCCCGCACCGCAGGAGACATCGCTAACCGCTCGACTAAAGGGTCAGACCCGCCAGCCAGCGGCCAGCGTGTCTTCTTATCCATGCACGTTACAATATAGTTCCTCTTAAAGGAGTAGCACCCCATTCACTATATATGACAGCAAGCTGTGGCTGCATGGACAATTTTTTTCATTCTGATTTCCATTATTACTCGTTCCTAATCCTGCTGTTACTTCTCCTGTCTCTCGTCTTCTGAGTACCTTCGCCGGAAGCTGCAGGGGAACCGAATTTATTTGGGGTCCAGGGCCGAAGTTCGCCGGCGCTGTCCGTCACCGCCTGGTGCTAGCTAGCTAGCTAGCTAAACTCCGGAGCACAACCCAACACGGCTCAATAGTTCCCTTCGTCTGAAAATGGCGAGGACACCGTCTTCTCTCTCTGGAAACACGTTTAATCCTTCTTCACGGCTGCACAAAACGTTGACATAGGTCCAATACATCATCACGGTTCTTAGTAGTAATATTTCCTTTCACTTGCGCGGAGCTCCCAATACCGTTCACGCCACACAACAACTACAACAACGACTTCCTCATTCGCCCCTCCCTACCAACCAATCACAGTCCGACCCGGATCTTGCTCTTAAAGCGGTACACCCTTATTTACCGACACCTGCCCTTCTTCGTCACTCCCAGTGAAAATCTTAACATCTGCAACTCTGCCACCTCCAGCTCCACCTCCCGTCTTTTCACCAGCGCCACTGCCTCCAAACCACACAACATAGCTGGTCTCACCACCATCTTGTAAACCTTCCCTTTAACGCTTGACAACCCTGACACCCCCTAAAAATGCACTGGTTTGTGCATCCTCAGCGGCTGGGTTTGGAATATCACTCTCCATGTAAATGTAGCAGGCCCTGTGATGGCCTGGCGGCCTGTCCAGGGTGTCTCCCCGCCTGCCACCCAATGACTGCTGGGAGAGGCTCCCGTAGCCCCACAACCCTGACAGCAGGATAAAGCGGTTTGGATAATGGGTGGGTAAATGTAACAGTAGTTTCCAAGAAGTACCAACACAGAGTCAGTACCTTATCTGGACATTTCCAGTGCAGGTATTTTCTTTGTGTTTGGGTTTAAAAAAAAACGTCATAAAGCTTCTTAGCCAGAGTTTCTGAACTTAACATTATGTATTAATATGCTGCTTTCTAGAAATGGAAAAAGTCATGAAGCAAGCCCCGGTAGAGAGCAGACACACGGTGATTGAGGGCCTCATCAGCGGGGAAGTGTGTGAGAGACCGGTGCTCCACAAACACGGTGCTCTGTCTGAAAACAATGTGGCATCCTCCTGCAAGCACCTGCTAGGTATCAATGTATGGGATGGAACGGTCGAAATATTGCCGTGCAAAATTTCTTTCTGCAGTTACTAACGAATTCTTTCTTTGAATCCCAATTAGATGAGCACTACGAACAATTCCGTGCGGCGTTGTTGAATAAAGAGCCAGCGCGTCTGGATATCACCTTGTGCGATGAGCAGTCAACAGCATGTGTAGGTGTGAAACGCCAGTCCTTTGAGGTAGGCTGCATTCAGCCTCTACACGATACTCCATCAACTATCAATATACATTATTAATTAGGACGATGTACTTCTTCTGGTGTTTTCATAAAAGACCCTAGAAACAAACTGAAAGCTGCCATCCTTATGATCTTTCATCAGTCAAACCTAGGCAGATACAACACAAGTCAAATACACAAAACAACAGCAATACAGCCCCGTGCATGATCCCATAAGAAATACATGTTGTGTGTTGTCCTCCATCAAAAGCGGGTTCTCTCGTTTCTCTTTTGCAGAATTCCAAAACCCCTTTTGAAGAACGTGACATCGACGCGCTGCTTCGGAACAATGATGCAAATGTGCGCATTGCAAAACCAATACACACAAATTCTCCTTTGCTCACAAAAGACGTTCCTCATAAAATACCACACCTGCTCTCAGCGCCCTGTCATATGCGTTCTCTAAATCCACAAAGACACAATGTAACTCCTTCTGGCCTCCTCTATACTTCTCCATCAACATTCTCAAAGCAAACATCTCATCTGTGGTGCTCTTTCACTGCATGAAACCAAACTGCTGCTCACTGATCATCACCTGTCCTCTTAACCTAGCTTCCACTACTCTTTCACATTAAAGGAAAAACCAACATAAAGTGTCTTAGTAAGGTGTTGGACCACCACGAGCCTCCAGAATAGCTTCAGTGCTCCTTGTCATAGATTCTACAAGTCTCTGAACTCTACTGGAGGGATGGAGCACCATTCTTCCAAAGGATATTCCCTCGTTTGGTGTTTTGATAATGGTTGTGGAGAAGGCCGTCTACCACGTTGGTCCAAAATCTCTCATAGGTGTTCAACTGGGTTGAGATCTGGTGACTGAGAAGACCACAGCATATGAGTTACACCATTTTCATACTCATCAAACCGTTCAGTGACCCCTCATGCCTTGTGGATGGGGGCATTGTCATCCTGGAGGAGACCACTCCCATCAGGATAGCGATGTTTCATCATAGGAGAGAGGCGATCCCTCAGAATAACTTTGTATTGATTTGTTGTGACCCTTACCTCTAAGGGGACAAGTGGACCCAAACCATACCAGGAAAATGCCCCCCCCCCCACACACACACAGCATAACAGAGCCCCCCAGACCCCCTCACTGTAGGGGTCAAACATTCAGCTTTTTCCTTTAATTTGTCTCCCTCATTTGTCTATCTATCTATCTATCTATCTATCTATCTATCTATCTATCTATCTATCTATCTATCTATCTATCTATCTATCTATCTATCTATCTATCTATCTATCTATCTATCTATCTATCTATCTATCTATCTATCTATCTATCTATCTATCTATCTATCTATCTATCTATCTATCTATCTATCTATCTATCTATCTGTCTGTCTGTCTGTCTGTCTGTACATGGGTGATTCTTCAGTTAAGGGAGTTTTTCCGTTCCCAGGGTAGATTTTCAAGAAAAAAAAATTGTTTGAAAAAAACCCCCCAAATGATTGTATTTGTTAGCGTTAGGTTGTGTTAGCTATATACATATATATATATATATATATATATATATATATATAAGATTTGTGTCTCAGTAATAACATTTTAATACTTTTTCAGTGTGATGAAAATTCAAATGTGCCAGAATTTCACTGTTTTGGGCTTGTCCCCAACCCAGACTTTTTAACTTCCCCTCTATAATGAAGTAATAAAAATTGTTAAATTCATTAAAGGTTTACTTTGCATTTTCTCATAATAATTTAAAAAGACATTTCAAATTCACATGGTTTATATATATTGTAACGTGCATGGATCAGAAGACACGCTGGCTGCTGGCTCGCGGGTCTGACCTTTAGTCGAGCGATGCAGGTTCGCGTCCCGGCCGCGACAGTTCCTGTGGTTGCCCCTCCGGATTCGCTACAATATATATCTATATATGTGTGCAATTTGCACATTTTTTTCAGTTAAATATCGCTGTCCCTCATACATCTGTCATTACCATCACACCGAACATATTAGAGAGCAATAGCGTTTTTTCAAACATGCGGTTGCCATGGAAATGGGAAGTGGCAGAAGCATGACTTTCTCATGTCCAGGGTCACATGTCGTGACCGGAGAGAATGTTTATTAGGCGTTATTATCAGACAAGTTACTACTTGAGGGTTTTAGTTCCGAAATAAGAAATTTCCCTTTATTCCCTTTATTGTACATTGTACATGCCAGCTAACAAAGTTAGCATAGCGAGGCTAAGACTTAGCCACTTTCTCTCCGAGAAGTGAAAGTTGTCGTCGCGTTTTGCTGGAACAACTTTGAAAAAAAAGAAGAAAAAAAAAGCATCAAAATATCAAACTTATTTTGTAGGACGATCAAAGCTGTGCTATGATATTAGTTCCGGACCACTTAATAGAGCCTTTTTTTGGGGGTGGGGGTGGGGGTGGGGGGGAGAGATACAGATTTGAAAGAAATGTATATTCCCCCCCCCCCCCCCGAAATTTCCAAAGCGGAAAGTTTCCCCAAATGGAAGAATCACCCGCGCTGTGAGTCGGGCACGTTTCAAAATGGAGCCGAGCGCGCGTCCCGTTGCTAGGAGGCGCTGCTGCGTCCCGGAAGAGCGGACGGCACCGAGGGGCAACCTAAGACCGAAGAGGAGAGTAAGAGAAGAAGAAGAAGAAGGAGAAGAAGAAGAAGAAGAAGAAGAAGAAGAAGGAGGAGGAGAATTCCTCAAACCCGCCGCTGGTGGTGTACCAGCATGCGTTTGTCTTGCGAGCTGCTCGGCGTCGAGAGGGACGAAGGGAGCCGTCGCCGTTTTGGTGCGTGGCTGCTGCGCTGAGCCGAGGTAAGGAATAACAAGGTTCCGGCGGGGGACGCGGCTGCGGCGTTAAAAGCGTGGGGCTTCGGGATTCCGAAGGATGCTGCGAAGACAGCGTTCATCCATCGCAATGCCGAACGAATCGCGCCCCGTCTGAGGGGGGTCACATGGGGGGGGGGGGGGGGTTCGTCCGCGGCCGGTCGGGGGCAGCTAGGCTAATCGAAGGCTCAGAGAAGCGTCGTCCACCGGTGTCACCAGCTCATAGGAGCGGTCACAGCGGTAATAACCACGCCTACACGTGACATCTCCGGATAGCGACGCTGATCCGCTGCAAAGCATCCTCATCCTTTACCTGGGGCAGATGACGTCGTGTTGTGGCACATCAATAACGTCATAATAACGTAAGGATTTTATTTTTTGGTATAACAGCAATAATAAACCAGGGCTTACGTCAAACATCGTTTTATGTGTACAGACTGTCATTTTGCTGAAATAGCAGCTCTTGTCGATTTAGACACGCTTCCTTGCCCATTTCCATCAGAGGTGCAAATGGGCAGCCTGGCCTCATAGAATGGACGGGCAGGAATGTGATGAGTGAGATACAGTTGCTAAGGGCAGACAGACCCTCTTTTGTGTTTGTCTTGCTCTCCCAGTTGCTCGTAGTTTGACAGATAGGGTTGCCTTAGTTACCCGCGTCATCACCACGCCACAAAGGTTTGTTGCCCCCCCCCCTTCCCCCCCCTTCCAGTGTGTTGACACCGAAACCCACGCTCACTCATCTTGCAAATTTTTTATCTTAATTCAATTTTTTTCCCATTGAACTTTTACAGTTTTGTGACGAGGCACCGTGCTGTGTGTTTATTCATTAGTGTCGGGGGGTGGTGGGCATCCGGAGATGGAAACCTATGAGGAGTTCTGTCTGAGGACTCTGGCCGTACTGAAGGAAGAGGGGAGATTCAACGAGCCGGCATCTGAGCCCTACTGGCCCTTGAAAGCTCTCTCTGTCATCCGCTTTCATGGAAGGACTGTTCTTTCGCCTCTGGTAAGCAAAAAAAAGAAGAAGGTGTGATTAACTAACATTGAAGCAAGTGTCTGCAGAATTACGAATGCGGTAGGTAAGGTTAACATTACATTTCTTCGAACCAGATAATCATAGACGTTTCCAGTTAGTGCCGTTCCAATCCAGCTGTATAAGGTTCGTGTCCTTTGAGGAGGCCCCAAAAAGCAGCTGTGGTTTTGAGTTTCAACCTGGTCTTCGACATTTGCATGGGACGCATGGTCAGATTTCGACCAGATCAACTTTCGACGACGCAGCGTCACAATTTAGAAAATCAAGGTGAAAATGCTGTACTGTAGAATCCTGGGCTGAAAATTAAATTTGCTTAGCAAAGACAGGGGTAAGGCAAAGACTATGAACGTTTGCTTATCAAGTGGTTCTAAGTTTGTTTGTTTTTTCTCAAGGTTACACTCTGGCAGTCAGAGCAATGAGAGTGGTATGTCGTGAGGATGGAGTCTCTTTAATATACTGCTTTATAATGACCACATGTTTGGAAGGTTTCCATGGAAGGCTATGTGTGACTGGCTACTTAGGCTAAGTGCTGTGGTTTTGCAGCTCCAATTTGCCTGTTATCAAAATGCATTCCTCACTTGTTCTTTTTTTGTGTGAAATTGTAGCATAGAGGAGAATGTCCCAGTAGATCTGCATGCAATACAACACGGGTGTGAGTTCACAGATGTACTGCTGATCGCAGTCTATCCGACAACAGTATTTTGGGGGGGGGGTTAAGAGATAAACAAAATGTTTCTAAAATATGTAGGGAAACGGGTGAAACTTAGGCCTGGATTGGCATTTTGAGTTGTTCAGGAGGAACAGCAATGCTGATTCGTGTCAGTCAGGAGGATCCATTTATGGCTGATTGCTGACCAAATCAGTCTACGCAGCTAGCCAGATGGAGGAAAAGGTCTTGTGACAGGGTGTCAGAGAGGCCAGTGGGGGGTTGTAGGTCGCATATGAAATAGAACGTAGCTAGAAATTCAAGTCCTCCAAATAACAAAAACATTTAGTGTATTTAAACAAATGCCACAAAATAGTGAGCAGGCCTTAACTGATGCACCTTTTTTCTCATATTTGATGCCATCACACAATACGAAGAGCACGTCAGGGAGCTGAAGTAATTTGAATCCATTTTGAAATATATTGCATGTATGAATACGTTCATGTGCCTGACAGTTAAGCCCAGAGCAGCGCAGTGAGATGTGTGACTACAGACAAAGGGCAGTTCAACTGGAAGTGGAGCGGCGGCGCCAAAAGAGGAACAGCGTATTGGCCAGGGTTCAGGACATCTTGGACACAGCTCAGGTCAGTAGCACAGTCTGGCCCTGAATGCAGATGTGGAACTGGTCCAGTGAGCCGTCATACTCTGTGGTCGATCCTAACAGCCATTAAAAAGAAGAAGAAGAAAAAAAACCGAACATAGTCCTCAATTCAAATCTCTCTGGGAGCAAATAGAATTATTCTAAAAGGAGATTATAAAGTCAGGCTTGAAATTGGTCATATTAGATTGGAGTCATCATTTAGACTTTAGCTCTTAGGAAATTGTTTTCTCGCTGCTTTAATAACTGCCAAGTGCCTCATACTACAGAACTGGGAAGACAGTCCCACTCCATTATTACAAGATTTTTAAAGATGCTCTACATGACCACCTGATTAATGGTAAACAAGATGTTTAGAAATTGGTTTGGAATACAGCTTTACATCACGTGACGAGGTTTGCAAGTGACGTAGTAAGATACTGATGTGCGCTGTGTGTGTTGTTTGTATAAAACAAAAGTCTCTATTGGATGCATTGCATTAGAAATGTGCTATTATTTCAAAATCCAGTGTACATTCTATTATGAACATGATTTTAATTCTTAATTGTACCTCAATTTTCCATAATCCATGCCTCAGATGGCCCCGAGTTTAGTTTATCCCCCTTTTACTAATTTCCCCCCTTTGTCCACATCTCTGCTTTATTATAAAAATAGATTTCTCACACAAAATCAAAATCAGATTACAACTTTCACCTGGACTCCCCCTATGGTACTTGTATTTGGAATAGTCATTACATATATGTACTACATTTATAGACTTGCAGGGGTCATATGGACTTGGTTTTAGTCCACACTGCACGATTTAATGTTAAGCTTTTGGAAATCCTTTTATAAACTAATGAATCAGATATTTTTAAATATACCCTAACTGTGTGTCAGACTGAAAATATGGCACAGAACGTGAATTACAGAGCTGGAGTTTCTACTAGCATTGACAGTCTTGAATACCAGTTGTCTGACTCTTGCTGAAGTAGGTTGTGCTATTTTTAACTGAGGACAACCCTGTCCTGCCCCCTCAAGGTCTAATGCAAAACCACCTACATAGAAATCAACCCTACTTTCAAGAATTTAGTCTCTCAATAGAGTTAATATGGAGTGACTGTCACCACTGCATATGTAACATTTTTTCACAAACTACAAGGAGATGAATTGACATAAAAAAGATGGGTAAGGGGTCCGGACTGAGTTTTTTTTTTTTCAAAGAGAAAGGGAAGCCATTGAATTCATAGAGGGAGCTTGGCTAGTTTGTAAGCATGTGAGAAATGAAGTATTGCACATTTAGTGACACGGGGCAAATTTATCTACTAGCTGGTGATCCTGTCAATTTAGGGTTTTAGCAATTATATAATGAGGCATGGCGGCTGATTAGGGAGCACGTATGTTCTTAAAACTGATAATTTATTACTAATCATCAACAGGTACACAGTGGACCTGATGAGCTTGATAAACAACCAGCTCCTCCATACTGTCCCTCCCCTAAGCCTGAGATGGTTAATGGTTACACCTTGGTAACTGACTCACCTGACCTTCCCAGGGACCCAGGGTGTGGCCTTAAAAGAAACGATCAGCCCACCACCCCTTGTTCTGAGCCTACCTCTGTCCTCAGTGACTACAAGGAGGAGAAGGAACTCAAGGAGGAGAAGAGTATGGAGGAGGACATAAGTCTGGACAGCCTTTTGAGGAGGTCTAGGGAGTACGTGGAGAGGGAGCAGAGTCGACGAGAGTCAAAAGTCAACATTGGGCTCACCCCTACGCCCCCACCCGAGAGCCTCTCTGACAAGGAGAACGAGAGTCGTAGTCCACTGGGAGAAAGCAGAATTGAGTTTGGATTCAGCCTGCATCACAGCCCTGTGGGCCCACCTCACACCCAGACCCAGCAGCCTGGCTGCCTCTCACCTAGTGTACCTGACCCCAACGGCAGCCTCCATAGTACAGAACCCAGCCTCAGTCCTCATGCACACAGACGCAGACCCCGCCCTGTCTCTGCTGGTAACATCCATTTCTGCTTCCCCGTTGACCCAGCAGACCTCAAACCCAGAAGCCCAGTAAGGTCAGGGGAGCCTGCAGCCATGGCGGCTTGGGGAGAGTCACTGTTAGGGGGCACAAGGTCCTCAGATCACTGGGGCCTGGTAGGGAGTGCTGGTGGTGGGGGTAGTGGAAGTAGCAGTCGTCGATCCAGCCACTGTGGTAACAGTCCGGTTCGGGAACTATGCAGCCCTGTCAGAGCCTCAGGATCCAGCCTGATGGGCCACTATGACCATCTGGCTTTAGGGTTTCGCCGGCGCTGTCACACCCTTGACAGTCAGCTGCATCCCGCCCACTCCCCCTCTGGAGTTGATTACATAGACCGCAGCCAGGAGAGGGTTCCTCGCTTTATGGCGGGGGTTACTCGCCTGGCCCCTAACCGTCGGTCCCCTGTGGCCCCCTTGAACCAGTCATATGATGTAGAGAATCCCTCACCGTCTGTGCTAAGGCCCCATGTGACCCATGACCTCTCCCAGGTGAACCTCAGGATGGAGCCAAATGGTCTTCAGGGGCCAAACAATCGCAGAATGGCGCAAAACAAAAATGGAACTGAGCAGCTGGACAGGAAGAAAGGTAGGACTGAGAAAATATGAACATGGCATTAAACTATTCATGAAAGCTCAGTTCCTTGAACACTCACTTGTTAATAGTCTCATTCCCGCTTATAAATCAATAGACATGTGAAAGGAGAATAGGGAAACAACAAATGTAAAAGATGGAAAGGTAAGGGATGCGTGCACG
Source organism: Lampris incognitus (assembly GCF_029633865.1). Taxonomy (NCBI): domain Eukaryota; kingdom Metazoa; phylum Chordata; class Actinopteri; order Lampriformes; family Lampridae; genus Lampris; species Lampris incognitus. Next base: position 52,727,262 of record NC_079220.1, on the reverse strand, counting down.
CATTCAGTCTTTGTGTGTGTGTGTGTGTGTGTGTGTGTACATGTGCTTCCTCAGAGGACACTGAGCGGAGAGTGCAGGCTCTTGAGGAAATGCAGAGGCGTCTGGAGGAGGAGCATGCCTTGCAGATGTCTCTCCTCCTGGCTGAGCAGGAGAAAGAGCAGCAGCGCCTCCTACAGGTCTGCATGCACCAAATCTGTTGAAAATATCTGGAGGAAAAGGGGGGGAGGGGGGGATTTGAAAAACGCATATTGTTCCAGAGTGCCTTACATTTAACGCCTCACGTATTTACCCACCCACACAGACACTCATACACCGATGGTGGTGTCAACTCATCGGGAGCAGTTACGGTTTAGGCGTTTTGCTCAGGGACACCTCGACATTTTTGCAAGGAACTGAGGATCGAACCAGCAACCATCCAAATACCGGATGACCTGCTCTACCTCCTGGGCCACTGACACCCTACCCCCTTTGAAAATAGCCTTGATCTCATTTTGTTCTGTTCTTTTCCAGAGTGTGAGAGACACTAGGATGTTGTTCTTTTCTCTGTGTGTGTGCTTAGGAGCTGGAAGACAAAGAGAGGAGACCGAAGGAGCCCAGGTGTGACAGAAACACGAGTGAGGATACTGGGGGGCAGGAGCAAAGGTCTGTGAGTGACAGCTATGCTGTTGTAAGCCCCTCCTGCCCTCGACTCAGCCCTGCCCACACCCCAAGCGAACGGTCACCGGGACACAGTATAGGTAGTTTCATTACAGGTAATTATTTCTGTTTGTGTAAATGAAATAGCGGCGATGAAAGGTCAGTAAGCATGAGGGTCTTGGTGCTGATGAAAATGTTCCGGTTGAACAGAAATCGCTGTCCGCACAGAACAGTGAGTCGCCATCGAAGTGCTGCGTCTCTTTATTACCCTCTCCAGGTTCCCCCTCTCCTCTCAGTTCCTGTGTGTCCTCTCCTTCTGTCCAGCCCCCTGTCTATCTGTGGGGACCCAGCTGGGGGACTAAGCCCCGGGCAAGACTCAGTCAGGTGGGTACGCGCCGTCCGTCATATACGCACCAGCCCAAAATCTCCCTGTCTCCATCGGCGTCCCTGGGAAACATCCGTCTGAACTATATTCGCATGCCTTTGCTGTGTGCCCGCTGCTTTTGCTCCAGATTCTAACCGCAGAGCAGCAAAGGGCACTCTGTCGACTTGGTGCCATCACCCGCGGTTTCCTCACCCGCAGACTGCTGAAAACGGAGAAGGTCAAACACCTACGTCAGACTGTGTCGGTGAGTGCGCACAGGCGAGCCTGCTCTCAACGTGCAACGTTACGCGCGATCACTTCGGAGCAGCGGTTCCCAGGTATTTAGAAAGATATTTTATTGACGTCTCAAGCCGCTGATGAGCACACACGTGTCCATGTGTTTTGCGTGCTCAGGACACACAGGAGTTCATCCACTCATTCAGGACTCACAGTCCACAGAAGAAAGGCGCCATCTCAGCACAAGACCTCTCCCTACAGGAGAGAGTCAGAGCCCAGGTACACACACACACACACACAAATAAAAATTCACACAAAGAAGAAAACTATCCATCTATATGTCTGTGTGTGTGTGTGTGTGTGTATGTGTGTGTGGTCAGTTACGAGCAGCCCTATATGACGTCCATGACATCTTCTTTGTGATGCCCCTGGAGGAGCGGTTAGCACTGCTGCAGCAGGACAGGGAGCTCTGCGCAGAGAGGAAACTGCGGGAGTTGGTAACCCCGCGTCTCTTGTTTACTTCGCAAAATCACAACCTACTGCTTTACCGCTTCACTCGTGTACTCTCAGCATCACTTGGAAGTGAACCACATTCTGCCGTGAAGTTTAAAAATACACTTGTTCTCTCACGGCGTCAAACTCGCAGGAGAAAGCCAAGGGCCCCAAGGAGAGAGTGGCGCTGTCCTCTGCAACACGGAGGTCACTGGACAGAAAAAGGAGGTGAGATGAGCAGGGTGAGAGCTCCTATAAATGTGGATTTACTGATTTACTGCAGCTGGATTTAGTGGATTTACAGTCTTTAGAGCTCTTATGGTATGGTAACCTTTCCATAACCCGCCAGTCCTCTTATTTTGTGTTCTTGCTGTATCTTCAGGGTTGGGCAATCCCCGGCCCAGGTTAGGAAGATGCAGCAGAAGCCAAAAAGCCCAACTGCTAATAGGTACTGAACCCGGCTGGGCTTTTTAGTAACCCTGCTGTTTAGGAAATATCAGCGAGCTCCTTTTCCTGCTCCGATTCAACCAAAAGCTAGTCTCCCTCACGCCCTCCCCCCCTCTCCTCTCTCAGGATCCTGAAACCGAGCCAAGGCCAAAATGCCCCCGCCCCGGGCCAGCTAAGTCGCCAAGGGTGAGTATAACCATGGCTTCTCCATACATGACGTATGTGCCTGAGCTTATTTTACATTGATTATGAAGTAATGAACATCGTCCAAAGTAGTTTTACTGGACGCCTTCAAACTTTTTGGGGGTTCCCTCTCAGGAGCTGGTACAGAAAAACCCCAGAGGAAAGAGTGAGGCGTGCCGACAGCCTGAAGAAGCAGCACTCCCTGGGTTAAGAGGGGGCTCCAACACACCCCCACCTGTCAACTTGAAGCCGCCAGTTTACCGGCAGAGTTACACCATCACAAATCCAATTAAAGCTGCCAACAGTACGATGGTCCGTAGTCTGCCTTCTGAGGTCCTAACGGCTGTAGTTAACACTAAACACTACCTTGGGGATCAATACCATGATGCCATTGTTGTTGGTTGTTTTGTTCTTTGTGTCAGTCTAGTTGTGGTTTGCCGAAATGATTTCTGTGTGCCATGGCTGTTCGTTGTCCGCAGCATTCACATGGAGCTGGAGGCCTCGTGTAGGGTTTTTAAATCGCCAGATAGCAGAACTTAAAGGTTTTAAACGGTAGGAGAACTTGTGAAATACTTGATGTACTTTCATGCAAGCTAGAGAAGAAAAAGTTTTTCAAAAAAGGAGGGGTGGGGGTAAAAAGACAAATCGGTGCCTAAGAGAAACGAGGACGCCTTCCCTCCTGCCTTTAGTAACCTGACACGGACGCCTGTTGTGTTTCTGAATTGTTCCTTGCCTCCGGTGCAGCCGCCTTCACAAACACCAACGCCATGCTGGTAGTTACAAACTGTAGTTGAGTTTATTTGCATGTATAATTGATGACATATGAGAATCCCATTAAAGGGTTCTGGACTCCTCTCTGCAGCCCCTCCCGTACATAACGGTGCCGACATTCGATCAATTCATGTAAACACTTTCACAGATTTCAACATGCTTTAACTGTTTGGCATAGATCGATGCCAACTGTATAAAAAAATGAATGTATTTATTCACATAGTTGAGTTCTGTTTTTGGAGATATTTGCTGATGGCAACCAGACTTCACGTTTTAATTATAGCAAGATGCACCGCTGACGGTGGATCTTAAATGTTGGTGTTTGGCGGGGGGGGGGGGTTCAGATATCAAAACCATTCAGAATGCATGAAGAATTCACAGAAGTGTCCACTGTGTAACTGTCCAACAACGCTGTGCGTTAATAAAGCCAAAACTCAGAATACAGTTCAAATTGTAAAATTGACATTAATAAAAACACTTACTCGCTGCTGCGAAAGCACTCCTTTAGCCTTCTGCTGTGGTGGCACCATTACTGAGTTAGTGGAATCAGTCATCCATCAGAGGATGGTGGCAGATGTACTCTTAGCCCCCCCCCCCCCATTCCATCTATGTGAGGAGGGAACAACCATCCCTGACCCAAAAGAGTACATCTGTCACCATCTTACCGTGATTGCAACTATTCCCCAATCCTCTGTGAGTAGTAAACATGGCCGTTGTAACTCTGGTTAATGGTCACGCCAATTTGCATATGAAACAGGTGGTTGGTTTGGGTCGTTATGCCACTGTATTGTTTATAAGGGTGGGGATACCTGCAGTCAGATGAGACTGGAGAGGTCACTTAGATGAGTGATTAGACGTTTCTCTCAATAAACGTTGTGTCCAGATGAACTGATTCAACTTTCTGTGGTTTCCTTACCTGGATTATTGAGCATGCATCAAGACATATTTCTGTCATTTACTGTTATTGTTTTTCTTGTAAATTTCAAATCAAGGTTTGTTTTTTGTTTTTTTTTGGGGGGGTGTAGTTTCCCCCCTTTTTCTCCCCAATTGTACTTGGCCAATTACCCCACTCTTCAGAGCCGTCCCGGTCGCTGCTCCACCCCCTCTGCCGATCCGGGGAGGGCTGCAGACTACCACACGCCTCCTCTGATATGTGTGGAGTCGCCAGCCGCTTCTTTTCACCTGACAGTGAGGAGTTTCACCAGGGGGACGTAACACGTGGGAGGATCACGCTATTCCCCCCAGTTCTCCCCACAAACAGGCACCCCGATCAACCAAAGGAGGCGCTAGTGCAGCGACCAGGACACATACCCACATCCAGCTTCCCACCCGCAGTCACGGCCAATTGTGTCTGTAGTGGGACGCCTGACCAAGCCGGACGTAATACAGTGATTCGAACCAGTGATACCCGTATAGGTAGACAATGGAATAGACCGCCACGCCACCCAGACACCCAGTCAAGAGGTTTAAGGAGTTTTCTCTTCACATAATATTTTCTGAACTGACCACAACTTTCAGAACACACGCTGACATTGGTTTACTAATAGAAGAGTACTGCCAACACGATAAACATAACAATGATAATAACGAGGATATTATTCTTCCTAGCTAAGCCATATAAGAGCATAATTGTAGGGGTCAAACATGTTTTGGGACAGGCAGAATTGGGACATAATTAGATATAGATGAATCAAGAGGAATGTGCATAAGTATGGAAGGTGCCGCATATGATTGATATATAGAGGGGCAGAATTTGGGAAAGCTGGATGAGAGTGAGACCAAAAGGATCTGCATATGAGCATGGAATATAGCTGATGATGTCATCACACAGTAGTGAGCGCACACTTTGCAAAGCATACATAAGGTCAAAGTAAACACACAGACCCACTAAAAACCAGTACAGAAAATGTTATAAATGAGGAACTACCCCTCTTGATTTCAAAACTCTTGTAGGCTGTAGTTGCCCTTCGGCCTTTTTAGAAAGACCTCACAGCTACGATGCATTTGAATTGTCCTGCCGGCTGTTATAAATTCATGCCTTAATTTTTCTCTCAAAGTGCCAACAGGAAAAACTTTTTTTCCATTATCGTTCTGCTGATAAAATGCCAATTTGGTTGAGATTTGACACGTTTTAAGAAAAATGCAGTTTATTGTAGGCAATAAACTGCATTTTATCCATGAAACTATGGTGTCCGAATGAACCGATTCAACTCTCCTGGGATTCATACACCCGGATCACTGAGCACGCGTCGAGCTCGTCATTTCATGGGAGACCTTGACTTCACTGATGACTCTCATCTCCCAGACAATCGTAGTACCTCTTCTTCATCTTCTCGTAATATTCATCGACATCTGCGGAAAAGAGAAGTCACCTTAAAAGATTCCTGTGTGGCCACATTGCACATGATTTACAAAACGGTTTGCAAAAAACTGGTATTTTCACAGCTGCCGACAAAATCCATTATGCAACCATCATAATTCACAAGTGTCCCTGGATCATCTTTGTAGGTTATTATATTCTAAGGTATATTGTTTTTGTATAAGAACATACATATTCCCAATTGACCAATGAAACCTGTACTCTATATTATGAGTAACCAAAAGGGTACAGGTCCATTGTGTAGCTAGTAGTAACTTGTAACCAGCCCCCACCTGGCTATATTATGAGTAACCAAAAGGGTACAGGTCCATTGTGTAGCTAGTAGTAACTTGTAACCAGCCCCCACCTGGCTATATTATGAGTAACCAAAGGGGTACAGGTCCATTGTGTAGCTAGTAGTAACTTGTAACCAGCCCCCACCTGGCTATATTATGAATAAGCAAAAGAGTACAGGTCCATTGTGTAGCTAGTGGTAACTTGTAACCAGCCCCCACCTGGCTATATTATGAGTAACCAAAAGGGTACCGGTCCATTGTGTAGCTAGTAGTAACTTGTAACCAGCCCCCACCTGGCTATATTATGAGTAACCAAAAGGGTACAGGTCCATTGTGTAGCTAGTAGTAACTTGTAACCAGCCTCCACCTGGCTATATTATGAGTAACCAAAAGGGTACAGGTCCATTGTGTAGCTAGTAGTAACTTGTAACCAGCCCCCACCTGGCTATATTATGAGTAACCAAAAGGGTACAGGTCCATTGTGTAGCTAGTAGTAACTTGTAACCAGCCCCCACCTGGCTATATTATGAGTAACCAAAGGGGTACAGGTCCATTGTGTAGCTAGTAGTAACTTGTAACCAGCCCCCACCTGGCTATATTATGAGTAACCAAAAGGGTACAGGTCCATTGTGTAGCCAGTAGTAACTTGTAACCAGCCCCCACCTGGCTATATTATGAGTAACCAAAGGGGTACAGGTCCATTGTGTAGCTAGTAGTAACTTGTAACCAGTCCCCACCTGGCTATATTATGAGTAACCAAAAGAGTACAGGTCCATTGTGTAGCTAGTAGTAACTTGTAACCAGCCCCCACCTGGCTATATTATGAGTAACCAAAAGGGTACAGGTCCATTGTGTAGCTAGTAGTAACTTGTAACCAGCCCCCACCTGGCTATATTATGAGTAACCAAAAGGGTACAGGTCCATTGTGTAGCTAGTAGTAACTTGTAACCAGCCCCCACCTGGCTATATTATGAGTAACCAAAAGGGTACAGGTCCATTGTGTAGCTAGTAGTAACTTGTAACCAGCCCCCACCTGGCTATATTATGAGTAACCAAAAGAGTACTGGTTGTGTCTGGGAACACAGGCCGGGATAATCCCAGCCTGCCTTCCACCATGAAACATCTGCTCTGCACTCGCATGTTTGCCAAACTTGAGATCATTCTTCACCGTTATAAATCCATTTTTTTGTCAACTATACACAACCAATTTTATATTGTCTCAGTGAAGAGGGTTAAGGCCACAAATTTTCCGGAAAAAATGCAGTGTCCTTCGAGTTGTCTGGAATTCTGAATTTGGTATAACTGCATATGTTGTTAAAAAAATATACTCTAGAAAAGGTTAAACAAAGCAACAGGTTCTTATCTGGCATGTCGTACTGTTGTGCAGCCAAACTGCAGCACGCTAAACCAGGGGGGAGGACAAAGGATTCTAGGCTCCTTTGTCCTTGGAGGTCAGATGGATGCCCATTTCAGCACAGAGCTAGCCACCAAACTCTATGACCTCAGCTTGCCAGCACCAGCGTCACGCCGGGGAAAACACAATTATTGGGTTGTTGTCGATTAAAGGCCATTTCCTCGGCATCTCCTTTGTCATCGGGTATCAAGGACAATAATAAAGCCTCTTTAATGTCCTGGACTCTATTATGAGTTTATCACACATTTCAAATTGAAAATCCAATTCCATTTCAAAAGTTAAGTCAGAATCGGCAGTGTAATCCAAACGCAAACGTGATGCTGCCGATAGATCATATTTTCAATTCATACGAAAGCGATACCCTAAATCAGGCTATTTGGAGAGGCACGCTAAACTGAATGTTTGGAAGATCAGTCTGCCGCAGGCCTCCTTTACCTGGGAGACGCCAGTCGCTTGGGGAGCGGAGAGGCTGCCTCAGGGCTTCCATCAGGATATCCCTCATCTCATTCACGATGTAGATCTGATGGTTAAAATGAAAAACAATTGTAACAGTCATTTATTCCACTTTCATACACGCACCAAAAAAAAAAAACATGCCTGGGGAAATGCTGGTCAAATAACCCCCAAGGGACCAGTGTCAGGTGACTGGTGCACAACTCGTGTACCAATGTGTGATTTGTGGGTCAGAAATTGAGTATCTATAATTATGACCCTATCTAACAGTGGCGAGGTGGGGGATACTAACCTCAAGCTCGACAAGGCGTTTCAGCATCGAGTCCTTGGCTTCGAGGAACATGCTATCCTTGTTAGTCTCTATGTGGCTCAGAAGTATTTTCTGCATTTTCTGCATTGTTCCTTTGCCTGTCACTTTGGCAGCCTCTGAAAATATGGCATTGGTACGATATTTTTCCATCAGTCGTCATAATGCGTTATTACAGACTTTTTCTTCCATATATCTGAAACATGCCACAATGCCCTTTACAGCAAGAGCAAATCCCATATCAGTATGGCTGTGCAAACTGCCCTCATCGCCATTCAGCTGTATGGAAAACTGTCTTTCTTACTGTTGTAGGCAGGGAGCATGGTGCTCTGGATGGACTTTTGGATTGCGAGGTGGATTTCCTTCTTATGCGAGATGATCTTCTCTTTCAGCAGTTTTTTCAATATCATTTGCTGTTTAACACACAAATAGAAACATGAGCATGAAACAAATCTAGATGAGAGCTACAGGCTCACAGAATAATTAAGTCCATAAAAAGTTGTGCAGTCACTGCAAAATCATTTTCTGTGAACTTAGAGCTCGTCGTCCATGGAAGTGCCTGGCCGTAGCTAATGCACAGGACTTCCTCTTCTTACAAGTTTTGAGATGGCTGAGAGGGACGTTTTGGGACAACCACAGCAAATAGTTCCAAATCAAACCACGTCCGGCTCCTCTTCAAAACATATCATGAGTAAACATGAAATAAATAAAGATATGTACGACTGTACCATGCACTTCCTGTTAACACAAAAGGGAGATATTTTTTGAAGCCTTAAAAAACTACCCCATTGGAGTGTGTTGAAAGAAGGTTCAGCAAAGCGTTGAGTTTCTCAATACTGATGAGTTCGGAGACATTTTCATCTACACGACCCGAAATGGCGCATGACAACATTTTCATTGAGGTCCTGGCTCCAAAAGTAGAGAGCCTATCATTTAAGAAATCAAAAAGGAACTGAAATATGGAATAATTGGCGTATGATTCTCTGGCCTACGATTATCTCTCACCTGTCCCAGCAAAAAGGTTTCCAAGGAAATGGATCTAGAGGACTCTAGAACTTGGGGAGAAACCAAATGACGCTATCGTGATGCTGGATTTTGTTGTTGTTATTGAAAACCAACTACTACAGCCATAGCAGACTATTGGAAAGTGCTATTTGCCACGTTGCTTACTTCTCCAAAAACAAGCGTATTACAAAGCCTTTACACGTTCGCATGAAGGAGACCAGCCTAAGATGGAAAACAGTACTAACTCCCATTCTGGGTTTGATATGTTGGACTTGAGAGTACAAACTCACAACATCTCAAGCAGGTAGAAAACCCGCAGTCAAGTTTGAGGTGAGGGGTACTTGCCAGTATTGCTCAACACTCTGAAAAAGTTGAAACAATTTTTTTTGGCATTACTTTCCTAAAAAGGGAGAATATTTGAAATCGACACCGTTGATCCCTTGCCACAGATTTGCCACAGATTTTCTCTGGGGTGAATTTGGCGATGGAATAAACAGTTGTTTTCCTGTACAAAAAATACAAGAACTTAACGGTGCGGTTGTGGGCTTTGTTTGCTGTATCAGTGGTTTTGCAAGTTTTAGCCTGTTTACCACCAAAAGTGTGTACTTGACATGACGTCTGACCATTTTATAAGCCTACCAAAGACATAGCGACCTGTTTCCAACACACGTTTTCACTGTTTTCAAACTGTTCTTCCTACTTTCAAGGGCTCCACTGTTCCGTGTGAAAATCACTTTGCGGAGACTCGTCACTTGCTTGAGATAGGTAATCCATCTGTTTTATTTTATGCATAAGTCACTTTAAGCGGGACATTGCTGTTGAGTTATGTGAGTTGATTCAAGAAGATTTCTGGAGCTCAGCTGCATTATCCTGCTTGATGCTGGGAGACTGAGGGGGGCATGACTGAAGATGGATCAAGGTCATCTTTTGGATGGACTTTCTGTGGCAGACAAAGCTGGCACATCTTTACTGGACAGAGTCTTTCAGTCATTTATAAACAAATTTCTTTTTAGTGGCTATCTATAAGATCTACAAGTGATGTTTACACTGCTATTTTACATTAGAGTCTATGGCAAGTGTCATTTGTTTTTTTCTTTACTTTATATATATGTATATATATATATATACACACACACGCACACACACACATACACACAGCTGATGGTTGCTTATGGCATGAAACAGGCTTGTACTGTCTCATAAAGAATTTACTTGACTCATTGGATTATATACATACATATATATATATGTATGTGTGTGTGTATGTGTGTGTGTGTGTGTGTGTGTGTGTGTCTATATACACACACACACACACACACACACACACACACACACACACACACACACACACACGTATATAATGTGTAGAATACACTTTTTTCTAGGGTTTAAACCAGGGGATAAAAATGTGTCTTATTTGAGAAAAAAACAACATAGTAAATAATGTATTTTAAGCATCCCCCCTTTTTTTTCTTTTTTTCTCCCCAGTTGTAATTTGGCCAGTTACCCACTCTTCTGAGCCATCCCCGGTCATTGCTCCACCCCCTCTGCCAATCCGGGGAGGGCTGCAGACTACCACATGCCTCTTCCGATACGCATGGAGTCGCCAGCCGCTTCTTTTCCCCTGACAGTGAGGAGTTTCACCACGGGGACGTAGCGCGTGGGAGGATCATGCTATTCCCCCCAGTTCCCCCTCCCCTCTGAAGAGGCGCCCCAACCCACCAGAGGAGGCGCTAGTGTAGCGACCAAGACACATACCCCCATCCGGTTTCCCACCCACAGACACGACCAATTGTGTCTGTAGGGACGCCCGACCAAGCCGGAGGTAACACGGGGATTCGACCCGATGATCCCCATGATGGTAGGCAATGGAATAAACCGCTACACTACCCAGACACCCTGTTTTAAGTATTTCAAAAACACAAATACAAGCGCTTAAAGTACTTTGTTACAAATTCCATATTTTTTGGGCCTGTAAAATACAAATTACAAAATACTCAAAAGTTATTAAATATACATTTTAAATACATTGAATTGAAATACTGCCCATGTCTGATACAATAATACTGAGTTGATGGTGGCTGGCAAAGATCTGTAGAATTTTTAATTTGGGATAGTGTTTAAACCAATATTCTATCAGAAAATTCATAACGCATTTTAGAATTAGCCCTCACCCCTGATGTAGCACTTACTCCATATTGTATAATATGTTGTAGAAACTATACAATTAAGTGGTTTCTCAACAAACCTGAGTTTTGATGAAATCCACATGTTGTTGAGACATGCAATTTTGCAGTGAATCTGAGATGATGTTGAAGTCCTCAATCTTTTTAAAGAGGGATTTCTTATTCACCCCCATTCTAGGCAAAAGACAGAGCAAAGGATATGGCATCAGTGGTTGTATACGTTTTTATGGATATTAAAATTGACAAAAAATATCAAAAACTTACGAAAACACCTCATGGAACGTCTCACAGATTGCGTCATACATAGTTGTGGCCAAAGTGAAATTCAGCTCTGTGATGCCCCCATTTTTTGACCTGCGAAATCCACCATTCCTGCATGCAGATTTCAGTGTCTGGTGATACCCCATCCAAGTTCCAGCCTAAATGAAGATAAAAGAAATCTGCAATATCACTAAAACACTCGACTGATTCATCCATTCACTATTGTAACAATGAAAAGGATTTTATTTGCAATCACAAACATATTCTACACATTGGACCATGTTCTCAGTGAAGGGTGAAAAAGGGAAGAAGAATTCTGGGAAGAATTCTTCTTCCTGTGAGAAATTGATGTATAACATATTAAATTGATCTCGGTTACATCAATTTCTTGGTGGACATTACATTACATTTTCAACAACAAATCGCTGTATTCCAATGACAAGACCTCAAAAGAAACCACATAAATTCCTCCTAAATCAAAGAAAGGGGGTCATTCAAACTTGTGGACAGGGAGGAGACAGTGTATTCAGAGGAAGCTGAGGGGGCAAAAAAGAAAAAAAGGGACATAATGAACGCATAAAGGAAGACAATTAAAAACAAGCCTTTAAGAGCAGTGTGGAGGAAGTGTAAGGAAGGTGTGGGATAGGGATGATCACTGATAATTATCAGTTTTATTATAATAAAACGCCAAACCCGGTGGCAGAAGGGACCTGGCAGAGAGCTAAATAACTAAACACTAGCTTTAACGGGTTTGAGCAGGGCCAGCTCGAGACAAGGAAAACTTAAATCCTGCACAGTGACAGGACAGTCTTCTTGAATCTAAACTACCACTATGGATCCAATGTGTACCCCCCCCCCCAAGACGATCACTGGTTGGCTGGCTCCAACAAGTCAACCCCTATAATAATGAATCAGTCAATCCATGACTTCAGTAGCTCCTCACCACAACCCCACGAGAGGGTGGCTTCTAGGAATACAGGCTACCACATGGTCAGACTGTAACAGGAAGAGAAAGCAAGGGGAATACAAGAACCTGTTCTTGTAAAGCATTCCGTTATCTGATGCAAAGATAGCACCTATAGCTCAATGCTAGCAAGACAAAGGAGCTGGGAGCGGACTTCTGCGAGGAGGCGAATGCTGTTCAGTTCTAAAAATGTCTAGGAGTGCATATCAACAGCAAAGTGGGCTTATTGGACCATATATGCACTGTAAAAGAGAGGGCAAAGTAGACTGTAATTGATCTGTTCATATTTATTTTTTGGGGGGGGGGATGCCCCCCCTTTCTCCCCAATTGTATCCAGGCCATTACTCCGCTCTTCCGGTCGCCGTTTCACCCCCTCTGCTGCTCTGGGGAGGGCTGCAGACTACCACATGCCTCCTCAGATTTGATCAACTCATGTAAATACTTTCACAAATGTCAACATGTTTTAACTGTTTGGCATAGATCGATGCCAACTATATAAAAAAATGAAGGTATCTGTTTTTGGAGATATTTGTATATATAGTAAAAGCCTGTCTACCTTCACTAACCTCTTTAATAACTGATATCATACATTCCTCCCTTACCTCTGGTCTTGTTCCCTCATCTCTCAAAACAGCTGCAATAACTCCAATACTCAAGAAACCTGGTGCAGACCCCAACAATAATTTTCGCCCAATCTCAAATTTACCATTTCTTTCTAAAACACTTGAAAGAACAGTTGCATCTCAGGTACACACTCACTTGACTAACAACAATCTGTTTGAGTAGTTCCAGTCTGGTTTTCGCTCCATGCAGTGCGGAGACAGCATTGGTGAAAATCACTAATGATCTTTTGATGGCAGCTGACTCTGAGCTCTTAACCATACTTGTCCTCCTTGATCTGAGTGCAGCCTTTGATACCATCTCACACAACATTCTCCTAGAAAGACTAGCTTCCATTGGAATAACTGGCACCCCCCCCCCCTTGACTGGTTTAGATCATATCTCTCTGGCTGCACTCAGTTTGTCCAACTTAAAAATTTGAGATCTCAGTCCTTTCCTGTTACTACCGGTGTTCCCCAGGGTGTCTGTGAATGTTCTCATTCATCCAGGTCATGGTTGTCCAAAGGAGTTGAATAAAGTGCAACTGGACTTGGTATATATCCGTGAAGACGTTTCGCCTCTCATCCAAGAGTCTTCCTCAGTTCGTGCCTTTCTGACTAGACCAAGCTAGTCTGACTGGCTGGTGATGAGAGTCAGAATTTATCCTCTAGGAGTCGTTGTCAGAGCTATTGATATGCGTGGCTCTTTGTGATCAGATGTTTACCAACGCCCGTCGCTAACAGAGCCATAGATATGAGTGGCTCTTTTGTGTACCGATGTTTGGCTGTGCCCGTCGTTGTCGGAGCTAAAGATATGCGGGGCTCTCCTGTGCTCCGATGTCCAGCCGATTTGCATTTGTTTAGCAGCGACGGCCGTTGGGGGTGTTAGTTTCGACTTCATTATTCAGTGGTCATGAGAGTCGTTGGAGCCGTTAGTGACCGACTGTTGTTCTTGGAGGCTAGGCTTCTTGAGTCTTCTGGGTAGAGATGAAAGGACGGCATTGTAAGTGGGAGATAGGTGGTGTCGCAGACCTCCTCCTCTGTTGAGGGATGGTTTTTCCAGTTTCGCATAGATGGCTTCCTTCACCCCTCTTTCAAACCATCTATGTTCTCTGTCCAAAATGTGTACGTTGCTGTCCTCGAAAGAGTGTGTCTTCTCCTTTAGGTGTAGATAGACTGCCGAGTCTTGTCCTGAGGAGTTTGGCCTTCTGTGTCGGGCCATCCGTTTGTGTAGTGGTTGTTTGGTTTCTCCTATGTATAGGTCAGTGCAATCCTCATTGCATTGTACAGCATACACCAGATTGCTTTTTCGGGTGTGTGGTACACGGTCTTTGGGATGAACCAGTCTTTGTCGGAGTGTGTTGCTGGGTTTGAAGTATACCGGGATGCGGTGTTCACCAGGGCTCTTTATAGGGACCCCTCCTATTTATTATTTACCTACTACCTCTTGGCCACATTTTCAGGAAATCTGGCATTAAATTTCACTGCTACGCGGATGAAACCCAGCTTTATCCATCCACCAAACCTACCTCCACTCTTTCGCCCACTTCCCTTTCTGACATTAATCCTGGTTTTCACATCACTTCCTCAAACTTAATAGTGATAAAACTGAGGTCCTTTTAGTTGGCACTAAATCTACTTTGGCCAAAACTGATAGTTTTTCTCTTACTATTGACAATTCTATAGTTCCCCCATCACCTCAGGTTAAGAGTCTGGGTGTAATCCTGGACAACATATTATCTTTTGAAGCCCACATCAACAATGTGGGCTTCAATAGTCTAAAAATAATCTCGGTCTGCATACTTCCACATACGCAATATTAATCATCTTCGGCCGTCACTTACACCTAAAAACACGGCCATACTCACTCACACCCTGGTTACATCCTGTATTGACTACTGTAATTCTATCCTCTTTGGTCTTCCACTCAAGTGTCTTCATAAGCTTCAATTGGTCCAGAATTCAGCTGCCCGTATCATTATCAGAACGCCTTCCATCGATCATATCACCCCTGTTCTTCAGCAACTCCACGGGCTCCCTGTTAAATACCGTAGTGACTTCAAGATCCTGCTGCTCACCTTTAAGGCCCTTAATAACCTAGCTCCTTCATATCTTTCCGAACTCCTTCATATCCGCACGCCCTCCCGCACTCTCAGATCCTCTTCTGCTCTCCAACTCATTACACCATCGGGCCCGCTTGACTACCATGGGGACTAGAGCCTTCAGTCGTTCTGTCCCCCGCCTATGGAACTCTCTCCCACAAGAAATTCGCAACATTGACTCTCTTTCAACCTTCAGATCCCATCTCAAAATGTACCTTTTCAAACTGGCATATTCAGTCTGATATACACTTCATGGAGTTTTGTGCAGATGTTGATTTTATACTTATCTGTTGTGTTAACTTTTTATTGTCTACCCTGCTTTGTTTTGATTTTACGCTGTCTGATACAGTGCAGCTTGTTTTGTTTTTTTTACTGTGTTCTTTAAGGTGTCCTTGAGTGTTTTGAAAGGCGCCCACAAATAAAATGCATTATTAATAATAATAATAATTATTATTATTTGCTGATGGCAACCTGGCTTCACATTTTAATTATAACATGATGTACCGCTGACAGTGGATCTGAAATGCTGGTGTTAGGCAGGAAAAAAGGTTCAGATATTAAAACCTTTTAGAATGCATGAAGAATTCACAGAATTGTCCACTGTGTAACTGTCCAACAACCCTGTGTGTGAATAAAGCCAAAACTCAGAATACAGTTCAAATTGTAAAATTGACATTAATAAAAACACTTATTTGCTACTGCTATAGTACTCCTTTAGCCTTCTGCTGTAGTGGCACCATTACCGAGTTATGTTTCTGTATCACAGAAAGTGGAATCAGTCATCCATCAGATGGTGACAGATGTACTCTTACCCCCCCCCCCCGCCCGGTTCCGTCTAGTATGTGAGGAGGGAACAACCATCCCTGACCCAAGGGGGGCGGGGGGGGGGCTAAGAGTGACATCTATCACCATCTTAGGCCCAATTTATACTCCAAATGTCGGCTAGCAGACAGATGTCTCTTGACAATTTTGACGTCATGAGAGACACTTCTTGTGTCTTTTTGTGTCTCCCAGGGCTGTCGTGTACATGACACATTTTCATGACATTTGGAGCATAAATTGGGCTTTACTGTGATTGCAACTATTCCCCAATCCTCTGTGAACAGTACACATAATCGTTGCAACTCTAGTTAATGGTCACGCCAATTTGCATATGAAACTGGCCGTTGTTTTCGGTTGTTATGCCACTGCATTGTCTATAAGGGTGGGGATACCTGCAGTCAGTTGAGACTGGAGAGGTCACTTAGATGAGCGATGAAACAAACATTGTGTCCTGATGAACTGATTCAACTTTCTGTGATTTCCTTACCTACTACTTTACTATTTTTACTACTTTTTTTTCTATTAATCCCCGTGGGGCAATTCTTCCTCTGCATTTAACCCATTTTAGCTGTGTAGCTAGGAGCAGTGGGCAGCCGCCATGCAGCACCCGGAGACCAACCCCAGTTCTTCTTTCTATTGCCTTGCTCAGGGGCACAGACAGGAGTATTAACCCTAACATGCATGTCTTTTTGATTGTGGGGGAAGCTGGAGCACCTGGAGAAAATCCACTGCACACATGGGGAGAACATGCAAACTCCACACAGAGGACGACCTGGGATAAACCCCAAGGTTGGACAACCCTGACGTTTGAACTCAGGACTTTCTTGCTGTGAGGTGACAGCGCTAACCACTGGGCCACCGTGCCGCCCAACCCATACCTGGATTATTGAGCATGCATAAAGATATGTTTCTGTAATTTATTGGTATTGTTTTTCTTGTAAATTTCAAATCAAGGTTTTTGTTCTTTTGATTTGCCCCCTCCCCCCCTTTTTCTCCCCAATTGCACTTGGCCAATTACCCCATTCTTCCAAGCTGTCCCAGTCGCTGCTCCACCGCCTCTGCTGATGCAGGGAGGGCTACAGACTACCACACGCCTCCTCGGATACATGTGGAATCGCCAGCTGCTTCTTTTCACCTGACAGTGAGGAGTTTCGCCAGGGAGACATAGTGCATGGGAGGATCACGCACATACCCACTTATGGTTTCCCACTCACAGACACGGCCAATTGTGTCTGTAGGGACAGCCGACCAAGCTGGAGGTAATGCGGGGATTCTAACCGCCGATCCCCATGTTGGTAGGCAATTGAGTAGGCCGCTACGCCACCCGGACACCCTGATCTGTTCATATTTCTCTCCAATTCTCTAATGAATCCTGAAATTGTCCTGTAACACTTACCGGTGCAATCACGTTCAACATCCTCTCCGCACATAAGTTCGCTGATTTGGCTGTTGCCAGTTTAAGGATGTTATCAAAGGTCTCCTTGGTGTTTAACATAAATTGCCTTATGATTTGTAGCTCTGGTTCCAGAATCCTTGCAAAGGTTTGCTCCATTTCCAAAATAGTCTTCTCAAGCCAAAGAACAAAATATATGAGATAGAAGAACAGGAAAAAATGATGAGTTTCTACTGTATTCCCAAAGGCATTTGATTTGCAGTCATTTCAAATGTATTGTACTGACAGGTTAGCAAGTTAAAATGAGAAGGACTTACCTTTTTTTGAGCAGAGTTTTTCACTCTTATCAGTGAGATGATTCCAAAAGCATCGAGAATGTAGCTTTTTGTCCGTTTGTCTGACTGTTCGGCATTTAGTTTTTTCAGCAGGGCTCTCAGCTGGGGAATCTCTACATTTTCAATGGGGAAAAAGACTGTCAGACGATGTTCTTTGAAAAAGGTCTGTCTACGACCATCTATAAACCCATTTAAGGCGAGAAAGGATAAGACAGACTTTATTCATTCACAAAGGGAAATTGTTTTAAATGAAATCTACTAATTCGAGAGTCAGTTATGAATGCAGGGTTTGCATTGAGTGTTTGCTCTGTGGAGTAAAAATGTCCTCATACTTGACCATGATGAAAATGTTTCTACCCAACTATGGGCAGCACAAACTTGTTCTCAAAAACTAGTAGTGGGATTTTTAAAGGGATAGTTCACCCACAAAATGAAAGTTCTGTTATTATCTACTCACAGTCATGCCAGTTGAAACCTGAGTTAGTGTTTTGTTTCCATACAGCACTGCAGGAGGTAGCCAACAAAATATTGGAGCAACTTTATTCTCATCAAGTGTAGTGAATGGTGGCCAGCTCATTAAGTTTCAAAAGTGGCAACAAATGACCACAAACATACCCTAAACAGCCTCTGCAAAACAAGCCAAGTCCCCTGAAGCCACACGATAACTCTGTGAGTTGAAAAGACTGAAATCTAGACTGTTATTTACAGCAAATTTTAACTTCCTTCCTTGCTTTCAAAAAATTCATACATCTGAGCATCCAAATCTGGGTTTGGGTTCTCAAGTGGATCCTGAATGTACCCACGCAAGGACCCAAACCCAAACATTTAAACCCAAATCCAGAATCTCTTGATGCATGATCAATAATCCAGGTAAGGAAATCACAGAAGGTTGAATCAGTTCATCTGGAGACTACGCTTACTGAGAAAAATGTTTCATCACTCACCTAGGTGCCTTCGTCAGTCTCAACTGACTGCAGGTATCCCCACCCTTATAAACAGCACAGTTTACCGTGTCCATTAATTAGAGTTACAATGGACATGTGTATTATTCACAGAGGATTTGGGAATAGTCGCAATCCCAACACAGACCTCAGCAGCGCAACTGGCGGAAGACATCTTCAGGTCACAATGCCAGTGAAGGTGGATGAAGGCTGCAACAGAGGGTGGCCCCCAATCGTCTTGGTTCTCCATGCCTTTAGACTGTGACCATCCCCTGCCAAGGACCGTATGGTGGCTGCAGGCTCATCATCCTCTCCACGTAAAAAGCTGTCATGCACAGGCATCCTCCTTCAAGGATCACCCCATAAACATCCTTGGGTCAAAGCCCTGTGCCCATCAGGAAGAGGTGACGGGGACAGGACAGTGAAGTCTGGCAGCCCCTAGCCACAACCTGACACACAGGCAGTGGGTGTATGATCAGTTGCTAAGCCTTGGGACTGAAGCAGAGGGGCTTCTTGGCTTTTGCACTCACAACTGAGCTGCCCTATATAGGATCTGCTCTGCTCAACCCAGTTGGGGAGGGGGCTAGAACAGGTGCCCTAAACATAGTCTGCCTCAAACCTTCTGTGTGGGCCACCTCATCCAGAGGGACCACCACCATGTGGTCAAAAACAGAAACTCGTATATTTTGGAGCCTGGAACATACAAACCCTCACGGACAATCTATCCAGCAATCAACCTGAACGGCATACTGCCATCATCGCCTGAGAGTTGAAAAAATTCTGGATTGTCATTGCCGAACTCTCTGAAACTCGATCGGCTGACCAAGGGCAGCTGAAAGAGGAGAAGGGTGGTTACACTTTCTTCTGGAAATTAAAAGCAGCTGATGAGCTGAGGATCCACGGTGTGGGCTTTGCCATCAAAAACAGCCTCATTTGCCACCTTGCTGAGCTTCGACGACACCATGGCCACCATGAATGACAACCTTGATGAAGGAGATGGCAAAATATTGGACTCAGTCGAGAAAAACAATAAAGATATCATGAAAGCCATAATGTCCTTGAAAAGAGGACTCAAAAGGAAAATTGATGTGATGCAAGCAACAATTATCAATATAAGAAAGCAGGTACAGGAATGCACAGGGCGCATTGCACATGTGGAACAACGGATTTCTGACACTGAAGACAACGTTAATGGGCGAATATCCAAAGTCAGCACATTGAAAAGCACCATTAAAACTCTTAACAAAGTGGAAGACTTGGAATGCAGAAGCTGACTGTACAACATAAGAATGGTAGGCCTACCGGAGAAGGTAACGAGCCGGGATACAATTACATTCATTGAAAAGTGGTTACTGAAAGTTCTGGGGCTTGAACCGTGGGAGGTCTTGGTAATTGAGCGAGCTCATACAATCAGCGCCCTGCCAAACAACAACTCGCACAAGACATGTCCGACAACAATTATTATGAAGATCTTTAAGTTTGAAGACAGGGAGCGAGAATTTTATGCTAACCTGAACAATGCTCTCACCAAGTCCCCAAAGAAGATAAGCTAATCCTGCTTGGAGATTTCAATACCAGAGTGGGACAAAATTCCAACTTGTGAAGAGGCATAATTGGCAAGGAAGGAGTTGGAAACGCAAACTCCAATGGCATCCTGCTGTTAATAACATGCTCAGAACACAGCCTAATCATCACCAACACACTCTTCTGCCAGAAGAACCAAATTAAAACAACCTGGAGGCACCCTCGCTCTAACATCTGGCACCTCACTGACTACATTATCGTCTGTCAAAGAAACTGACACAAGGTACTTAACACCAGAGTGATGATCAGTGCAGATGATTGCTGGACTCACCACCACCTTATCCGCTGGACTCACCACCACCTTATCCGCTCCACTCTGTTCATCCAACTTCACCGGAAAAGAGGGGTGCAGAAAAAGCACAGCCGCCCAAAGCTCAACCTCGAAAGACTTACTGATACCTCCTCTCGTCAACAGTTCTAGGCCATGCTCAGTACATCAATGCCCAAGCAGTATCCAGATGACATTGAAAGCCACTGGGATATTCTCAGGACTGCAATCACTGGCACCTGTAAAACCACTCTTGGATATATGATGAAAAACCACTAAGATTGGTTTGATGAGAATGACCTGGAAATCCTGCACTTAATCAACATCAGGAGGCAAGCCTTTACCATCTGGCAGAATAAATCAACTGCCAAAATAAACGAGCTGCCCATGCAAAAGCAAACTCAGCCGTCCAAAGCCGGATCAGGGAATTAAAGGACCGGTGGTGGACAAAGAAGGCCCTTGAGATCCAGCACCTTGGAGATGCTGGGGATACCAGAGGCTTCTTCGATGCCACTAAAGTAATATAGGGTCCCAGCCATCGCCGTCTAACCCCCCTTCACTCCAAAGATGGGTACACACTGCTAACAGACAACAAGTCAATCAAAGACAGGTGGAAAGAGCACTACCAGTACCTTTTAAACTGGGACTCTAGCCCTGAGATGGATGCCCTCCAACAACTCCCTCAACAACTCAAGGAGGAGGATGTGTCAGCACCATCTCGTCTAAAAGAAGTTGAGGATGCCATCAGGAAGATGAAACTCAGTCGATGCAGTTGCCCACTGGGGACCGGGGTTTGCGCCGCGGTCTTGTCAGATCTGACTATGGCCGGACTCGATGAAGCAGCAATACTTGGCAACGCTGTCTTCGGGAGGTGGTGGAGTCGGCTTGTGTTCATCGCATGAATGCGTCTCTGTGTGTGTTGGAAAAGCAGTGGTTCGGCCTGGATTTGCCTTGTCATGAAAGTGGGGAGGCGTCTCCTTCAACACTGCTGGCCGGAGAGATGCAGTTGGCGAACGCATGCGGTACGAGGGTGTGTGTTTGAACTAAAATAGGAATCGACTGGCCACTAAATTGGGAGAAATCAGAAATGTTTTATTTAAAAGAAAAGAAAAGAAAATTTTTAAAAGAAAGGAAGATGAAACCCAACAATGCTGCTGGTCCTGATGGAATACCAGCAGAAGTACTGAGGGCAGGTGGATCTACACTCCTTAGACATATCCATGCCCTGCTACTTAAAATATGGGAAAGAGGAAATCCCTGTGCAACTTAGGGATGCACAGAAACCACCGTGGCATTTTCTTGCCTTCCAACACAGGGAAAGCCCTGGCTAGAGTCTTGGCCAACAGACTCCTCCCAATAGCAGAAGAAATTCTGCCAGAATCCCAGGGCGGTTTTCATCGTAACAGAAACACCATGGACATGACTTTAACTGTTCGCCAACTCCAAGAAAAAGCCCAGGAACAGAACCAACCATTATACATAGCCTTCATAGACTTAACCAAAGCTTTTGATTCCATAAATCGCCAGGCCCTCTGGCTAGTTCTGTCAAAAATAGGCTGCCCTGACAAATATATCAGAGTACTATGACTACTACATGATAATATGTCAGCTAGAGTACTCAGCAGTTATGGAGAGGAGACACAGTCCTTCAATGTCCATACAGGCATTAAACTAGGTTGTGCTATTGCCCCAAACCTTGTCTCTGTCTTTATTGTCTCCATCCTCCACCTCACGGGTCCCAATCTTCCCAAGGGAGTCAAAATCATATACAGGACTTTTGGGAATCTTCTGAATATTAATTTTTTTTGAAAACTGCAACCTTCAGGCCAGAACAAAAACTCTGGTGTACAAAGCGGTAGTGCTGCCCACCCTACTGTATGGGTCAGAAACATGGACCACATATAGCAGGCGCCTTAATACACTTGAGGCATACTAACAGTGATGTCTCAGGAAGATCCTTGAGATCATCTGGAAGGATAAACACATCAACTTCAGCATCCACAAGGAGGCCAACATGCATACTGTAACTGCAACCATCGCATAACATCAGCTGAGATGGACTGGCAATGTCCTCCGCATGTCTGACTCTCGCCTCCCGAAACAAGTCCTTTACTTTCAGCTCATGACAGGACGCCGTGCCCCAGGAGGACAAAAGAAGTGATATAAAGATATCCAGGCCCACATCAAAAGATTTGGCATTGACCTTGATCAAAAGATGGCAACAGATGTACTGTTAGCCCCCCCCCCCTTGGTTCAGGGATGGTCGTTCTCTTTTCACATAGATGCTCTCTTTGACTCCCCATTCAAACCAGTGTTCCTCCCTATCAAGGATGTGCACATCCTCATCCTTGAAAGAGTGGCCACTGGCCTGTAGATGGGTGTAGACGGCAGAGTCCTGGCCTGATGAGGTAGCTCTTATATGTTGTGCCATCCTCTTCGTTAGAGTCTGTTTGGTTTCCCAGATGTACAAGTCACAGCAATCCTCCCGGCACTTAACAGGATACACTATATTGCTTTGTTTGTGCTGGGGGACCCAATCCTTGGGGTGGACCAACTTCTGGCGCAGCGTGTTTTGGGGTTTGAAATCAACTGAGAAGCAGTGTTTGGAAACTATTCATCTCAACTGTTACGACACTCCCACCACATACAGAATCCCCACTGGTTTACGCTTAGACAGCTGTTGTCCTTCTCTCTTCGATCGGCTGGTGCACTGTTTGGACAGCTTCCTGGCTTTGCCAAACGTCCAGTTAGGATAACCGCAGTTACCCAGGACCTGTTTAATGTGGGATTTCTCCCCTTTCCCAGCCGCTGTGTCGGCAGGGATGTGGTCATCTCGGTGAGACGGCGTCCTGATGACTCATAGTTTGTGCTCCAGTGGATGGTGAGAGTCAAACCTTTAAGTACTGATCAGTATGTGTTGGTTTACGATAAACATCAACAATCAAATGTCCCCATCACCAATTGCAATTTCACAGTCTAAGAAGGCTAACTTGCCATTTTTCACATCCTCTCTGGTGAACTTAATATGGCTGTCCACGGAGTTAATGTGTTTGGTGAAATGTGGTACATCCTGAGATTCAATTTTAACCTAGCCGTCGTCCACAAATCTGAACCAATGGCTAGGTTGTGTCCCTGGATAGGACATCAGAGCCCTCTTTTCCACTTCCTCCATATACATGTTGGCCACTGTATGTGAAAGTGGGGAACCCATAGCACACCCACGCTTCTTCCTGTAATACTGCCTCCTGTATGTGAAGTACATGGACTGAAGACAGCTTCAAGGGCAGACACACTTGGCCAGAGTTAAGGGTGGTCCTATTGCTAAGGGTGGAGTTGTCCTATAATTTCATACGGACTACCTCCACTGCTTCATCAACAGGAACGCACGTGAACAGAACCACTTTCTTCCCATCAGTTGCTGCGAATGGTGGCCAGTTCATTAAGTTTCAAAAATGGCAAAAATGACCATAATCATACCCCAAATGGCTTCTGCAGCACAAGCCAAGTCTCCTGAAGCCCCACAATAGCTCTGTGAGTTGAAAAGACTGAAATCTAGGCAGCCAAATCCAGTATTTAGCAGTCTAGATTGGTTTCAATTTAAATACTTAATACTTTAAATACTTCCTGTTAATGTGCGTGAAAAGGTCCCACAACCCAAATAAATATACATATGCTGTCATTCTGACTGTCATATAGGTAGGCTGCATTGTATGCTTGACTGACCTGATGAGGTAGATTTCTCTCAATTTGACGGTCACAGAAAATGGAAAAGCACTAGGTAACATGGATTATAACCCAGAGACAAACATGGCGGGTGGTTGTTTTTTTTTACAATAATATCTTCTAGTAATCAGGCTATATGGTAACTGGTAATTCATCATCACTACTGAGGCAAATTTCTAATCTGTGATATTGGGCTATACAAATAAATGGACTTGACTTCTATGAACTCACTTTGTCGACAGGGTAGTGAATGCAGGTGAAAGTGTTTGGTGATTCTTGATTAAAGAGTTTTGATTAGGGAAAAGATTGATGACTCAGTCACAAAAGTAACCAGAAACTATTGTACACTGAATAACTTAAAAAGACACTTGAGTATGAACCAAACTTGCCGGTTTCCTCGGGTCTCAGGACTGAATCAGGTTTCCGGAATTCCTCAGCACTCACAGTGAACACCTCAATTTTCCCAAGTTGCTGAAAATTTTAAAAAACAACATTTGTGACAAAACCATGGACATACTCAAATTGATAGAAGACACCTGCTATATTGTACTGTCTGATATGACATGATCTTATAGGCTTTTATGGTTTCATCACTGGACAATTACAATCTTTTTCTTTTGTTGCTCCACTTGATTGTGTCCCTTGATGATCAGTTGTGGTCTGAATATTTCAGAGATAACCTACTTACTGCTGTTCTGAAAGTAACCACAGTAATTCAATTTAGACAGATGTAGGATGTACGTTGGCACATAGGGAACCTTCCCATTTCTAGCTGATGGTGGTATTTTTCTATGTTCTTCTGTAATCTATATTTATCCATTTTATAACTGTGCCAAATCTTAATTTGTGGGGAAAATGCATTGTGTATTTACCGTACAGAAAACAGTCTCTGAGGGGAGAAAAGGGACCAAAATAGAGCCTTACCTTTGCATGATTACTGACAATTAACACCACAACATAATTGAAAACTAACTTTTTTTCCTAGGAGATGCAAACATTAAGATGTCTTACCTCATACTGGTCACACACATCATCTTCAATGATCTTCTTCGCTCGTATGTTTCTGTCCAAAATGCAAGCTCTTTTCCACTGCTCTCTCGTTTGGGCAGATGTGGCCTTTGGTGTATGAAATCACAGAGAGAATATGAAAAACCAAACAATTATATTTATCACATTTTTGTCTTGTTTCTTTTTTTAAAATTTTAGCTTTATTTTCATTTGATTTCACACACCTCTCCGTCTGTAACACAGTCCTCATCTTCTAGTTCATATGAGCTGCAATGTTGAATATTTGCCATTAACAACAGCACAGCGGACCAGCATGGGAAATACAATGGTTAGAAATGAGTTAGTGACCTGCTGATGTTGTCTGTTTTGGTGCAGATGAAAGAAATACTTTGACACTGTCCATTGGGTCCAAGGTAGTTGATGCTGCTGTCCAAGATGTTCCACGCATCTCTGTCTGCGGCAGCGCGGTCAATGTCTGCTACAACCCACACAGAGGAACAACTACAGATGCTCTAAAACAACACAAAAACACAAAAACACTCTTACAGCTACACATATATATTTCCCCCCCTTTTTCTACCCAGTTGTGCTTGGCCATTTACCCTATTTTCCGAGCCATCCCGGTCGCTGCTCCACCCCCCCTGCCAATCCGGGGAGGGCTGCAGGCATGTCTCCTCCGATACATGTGGAGTCGCCAGCCACTTCTTTTCACCCGACAGTGAGGAGTTTCACCAGGGGGACGTAGCGCGTGGGAGGATCACGCTATTCCCCCCAGTTGGGTGACCAGGGGAGGCGCTAGTGCAGCGACTAGGACACATACCCACATCCGGCTTCCCACCCGCAGACACGGCCAATTGTGACTGTAGGGATGCCCGACCAAGCCGGAGGTAACACGGGGGATTCGAACCAGCGATCCCCGCGTTGGTAGGCAACGGAATAGACCGCTACGCTACCAGGACGCCAGCTTCACTGATATTTGATTGTACAGACACACGCTAATATGGAAAGCCAGGATGCAAACATGTAGTTTTTGTTTAGAAGTTAGTGCGTATTCTATATTGTGGATCATAAACGGAAGGTCAGGTCATTTTGTCACGTGACTTAAGTTATCTCGCTGCTGCCAATTCAAATTTTGGAGGACCAACTATCTGAAAAACCTAACCTCCTTTTCTCAAATAAAAAACTCGGTTCACATGTGGTCCAGGTCACTGTCATTCAAATGGAGGAAAGCCTCCCTAATTATTTACACTTTTAAAAGTTAAGGACTCACACTGCACATTTTCATGCAGTACAGCTTTGTTAGGTGTCTAAATTTAAAAATAGTGTTGCACAGATTAGCGGAGAGGCCGTGGTGTCATTTAATGTCTTCGCCGCAATGCAATACTGAGCTCATCTTGTGCTATGTTATCCAGTATCATCAAACATGTGGGTTTTTGGTTGTTGTTTTTTCTTTCAATAACTTGGAGGAATCTGAAGATTGCCGCCATGCTTGAAACGCCGTTCTTTCAATCTGACATGAAAAACAAATAATTGCGATGTATTGTGTCTGCGAAATGTGTGAGAGTCACAACATGCCTCAGTTTCCCTGATTAAACAAGGCTTTAAATGACAGACTAATTTGTCAGGATCGTTACCGCTTCCCACATCTTGTCCCGGGCCTTGTTCCAGTCCCCTGATCCTGGAACGTCCACCAAGACAAGGTTTCCCAGGAGGTCTTGAGCATTGGGCACTTTGATGATCACACATTTTACTAGAGGCCAGTATTGTGTCGTATATCCCCTTTTAATGCTGGTTCCACCGTATACAAAATTTTTAATTTGGGCAGAGAACTCCGATACCTGAAATCGTAATCACAATCAGTAAAAGTATGGTCAGTATATAAAATGTCAAGGTCTTTTCTTCTTCTTTTTTTTGACAGAAAGTAAAATGTGCTACCCTCCTCTTGTGTATTTTTTCAAATGTGTGTGTGTGTGTGTGTCAATACATATGGGTGGCATGTACTCATTTGTGCATATTAACACCTTTGTTCCTATCATAGAAGCACGAGACAAAAACAAAACACTTACGTTGTCAGATGACAGATATTCTTTCCCAGCTTCAAAAAGATGGCTGAAGTTCTGCATCTCCATCAAGATTTCTACATTTTTACCAACTCCATCGTTCCCATACAGAGCCCGGATTTTACTTTTTAGCATCTCTGCTGTCTGCTTATCCATATCCTTCTCATCAGATAACAGCTCATCGATAGACTGTAGCTCCTGCCTCCAGTCCTTGATAGGATAAATTGGTTCGTGTTAACTTTCAACATAACTTGTAAAGGTACATTCATGTTTCCTTTGTGATTTTTTCCCCCCTACTTTAGTAAACTCTCACTCCCTATGTTTTGCAGTGCTCTTTGATAACCGGTCGTCTTAATTCAGTCCACTGTATAACATTAGACACGGGTCGACAATAGCAGAGAACATATTCTATCGTCACAAACTAAATATAGCATATTTTGGGAATATATACCGCTTCAGGTATGAATTCAATCTCTGCCTCGTATTTGGAATTGGCCATGTTGGCTTCCAGCTGTATGATGACTGAAGTGCATGCGTTGATAGTACAACACGGCAGCAGCTTCTTCTCTCCCAAGATGGCATTCAGCAGGGAGCTCTTGCCGGCTCCCGTTCTCCCCAATACGGTCACGACAAATTTCTCCTTGTAAAGACCCTCCATGGCTTCCTTTTTTTTCCTGCATACAAAGGAAAGACAGAATATTTGAAAATGCATGCTCTTTTCTTTAATGTTATCATTTTTGGGTATCCCTTGACGGGACTTCCTAAACCAACCACCATTAATATTGGTACAAGATGAAGATGACACACAACCCACATATGTCAAATCAACAACATTAGTCATTTCATTCGTCTCTCCTTTGAGGTTATTCTCAAGGTGATATACACCAATCAGCCAAAACATTAAAAACACTCACAGGTGAGGCAAGAAAAACCGTTAATTATGTCATTACCACCCACAGAAGAGCTACCGTGGCTCAAATGGCTGAAAAAGTTCATGCTGGCTATGATAGACAGGTGTCAGAACACGGTGCTTCACAGCTTGCTGCGTACGGGGTTGCTGCCAGTCAGTGTGCCCATGATTCTGGTGATGAGTCAGCCCACAACAGTCCAACGGAAAAGATAAAAATATATATCTAAAATTTCCCTAAAAACGACACCACTAAAAACATAAAAACAGAGAGAACAAAAAAAAAACACAAACACAAACAGTTAACAACACAATCCATTAAAGCGCAATTTCAGTTCAATGCTGACGGCTGGTGTCTGTCAACGGGTAACCAGCACTGATGGGGCGGCGGGGGGGTGGGGTGACCATTGGGGTGACACAGCTTGTTAATGACCCTGACTGCTTGTGGGTAGAGGCTATTTAGCACAGATGCTGCTGTACCTCTTCCCAGACAGCGGGGGGGGGGGGTAGGTTATGAGAAGGGTGGTGGGGGATCCTTAACGATGCTGGAGGCTCTGCGAAAGGGGGAGAGGGGCACCAATGATCTTGCTGGCTGTCTTCACTATCCTGTTCAGCTGATGTTGATCGGTCGCTTTGCAGTTACTGAGCAAGGAAGTGAGACCGTAGGTTAGAGAGCTTTCAATGGTGCCCCTGTAAAAGGTGGTGAGGGCCGGATTGGGGAGACTTGCCCTTTTAAGTCTCCAGTGGGGATGGAGCCACTGTTGGGCTTTTCTTTCTTTTCTTTTTTTTACCCTTTTTCTCCCCAGTTGTATCCGGCCAATTACCCCACTCTTCCGGGCTGTCCCGGTCATTGCTCCACCCCCTCTGCCGAGCCGGGAAGGGCTGCAGAGTCGCCAGCCACTTCTTTTCACCTGACAGTGAGGAGCTTCGCCAGGGGGACGTAGCGCCTGGGAGGATCACGTATTCTCCCCAGTTCCCCCTCCCCCCAAAACAGGCGCCCCCGACCGACCAGAGGAGGCGCTAGTGCAGCGACCAGGACACACACCCACATCTGGCTTCTCACCCGCAGACACGGACAATTGTGTCTGTAGGGACGCCCGACCAAGATGGAGGTAACACGGGGATTCGAACCGGCGATCCCCATGTTGGTAGGCAATGGAATAGACCTACACTACCCAGTTGCCCCTGTTGGGTCTTTTTAACTATGGCCAGGGTTAAATCTGCCCCTGTTTTACCATCTGCCATCATGTGTAGACTTGGGTGTGGTATTATATGTCTTCTGAGGCAGTTCCTACGGAAAGCACTCAGAAGGGTTGCACTTCTCTCAGTGGCAAAACAATATGACGACATTGATCTTCATGACTATTGGTATTATCAATTATTGCTCAACAATAATTATACCAAAGACGACTGTGAAGCAGATTTGTCTCTGCATTTGAACACTTACTTGAGGTCATTAATAAACGCCATGCCTTCCTCTGACTGTGGCATTTTGTCTATGTCGGTGAAGATTTGTTCAAGCAAGTTCCTGGCCTCCCGAATGCCATCAGGCTCTGTGAATGGGAGGCATTTTAAAACACATTTTACATTCACTCATATTCAAGAAATTCACACTTATTGAGAAGAAAGTACGTGTATCATGCTGTTGTAATGACAACGAATTAATAACTTTTTTCAATATCAACGAGCCATGAAGTTATGTCTTTATTTTCTGTGATTGATTTGAATAGAAAAACAAAACAACACCAACAACACAACAACCAGGCCATGGCGTGACTGAGCACACAGCAGGGGTTAAGGGTCAGTGGCAGGGGTTAAAGGTCATTGGCCGGGGCTGAAAACAGTTAGCTTATAAACAGCTCATGTGTTTATGTGTCGGCTTACAGTAAGACCAGGACCAGAGTCTTGACCAGACATGGACAGGAACAGCAGATCCTTGGAATGGAGTTGCCATGTTGTATTATTTGAGGAACTGTTTTATGCAGGCCTGTGTGTTTGTGCATAATAAACGACCACTGCACCTGCATCTAAAGATATTCACCGTTCACCTTTCCATCCAGGACAAATGCATCCGCCACACTTTTCCTTACACGCCAAACAATTCACAATTTAGTGAAAAGCAATTTCATTCATATCTGGTATAAATATAAAATGATGCCATGTTGCCCTATCATATCTGACTGTGTCAAAAACACAGAACATAAAAGATCAGCAATGGAGGCAGGGGGTGTTTATTGATAAACACAAGACGTGCAGAGAAGGTGACTTCCACATCTGTCAGCATCTGGTTGCGATCTTGCGTGGTTGACACCACCATCGGCGTGTGAGTGTGCATGGGTGGATGTGAGGCCTTAATCATTAAGCGCTTTGAGTGGCTGCTCCATGCGCTATATAAAAAGCAGTCCATATGAAGGAGCTACTACGAGTCTGCTTCAAGAGGAGACTGTATGTCTTAGCAAACTGCGGTTCACTTTGTGTGATGCCTGAGTTTTAGGCCGCGAACTGCAAAACAACTGTTTTTTGGTTTTTTTTTAAACACGTATATTGTCAGCTCATCCAGATTGGGTGCCTAAAGTGCATGACGAACAAATCATATCAAACAAATCAATTTTGAACTTGAAGCAGAAAAAAATTTAATGGCATTTTAGAATATGCTTACCATTACTTGCACTGGCATTTCTAGAGTAATTACTCGTATCACTCGTAGACTGCCGATTGTCTGATGTAGGTGAACCTTCAGCAGCTCGCTTGTTGCCTTTAAGTAAACAATAATAATAAAAATAGCAGTTATTTCAAACAAAAATGTAGTATTTATGAATCAATACTGGAAAAAAGTGCATTATATTTATCTATTGCACATACCTTGCATGGCCATGGGTCCTTTGACTGGAAATACAGGAAAACGAAGGTCACTGACTGATATTCAGAGCAAGAAATCATCACACTGTTAAGTATCTCATCACTCAGTTTCAATTTGACCACAGTTTACTTTGTTGGAAAGGCGTCATCATAGATGGTCCATCCATCCATCCATTATCCATGCCGCTTATCCCAATTAGGATGGCGGGATACTGGAGCCTACCTATCCCAGCAGTCACTGGGCAGCAGGTGGGGAGACACCCTGGACAGGCCGCCAGTAGAGGGGCCTTTTTGAAAATCTATATAATTTTTTTTGCCCATTGGGCGCCCTTATCAAGTAAAGTTTGCTTTGTTATGAATCTGTATCAAGGAGTACTGCGACCATGTTCTGAAATATGCGTTTAAGTTTTATTCCTTGTTGGAAAACGTGCAGGAAAAATAGATTGGGGGGGGGGGAAACGTTTGCGAGTGAGTGCATCTAAAATATATGCTGATTTAACAGCTTTAGTTTGGGTTTCTTTTTCTCTGCTTAACATTATAATCCTCGGCGATAAGAAATAACGTGTGACGTTGGTGACTCAGCTGGAAATACTAGGCATACGTCCAAATAACAAACTCAAGACAGTGATGCTGTTTTGGTCTGTTCACAACAAGGTCACAAACCAGTTGCCTTTCATACCTGTGGCAGTGATTTTACGAAATTCTCTTCTTGTGAGAAAAACTTTGTTCCGGATGAAGAGCCAAAAGAGACATTCCGTCCTTTGTTGGAAGTCAAACCGTCTCAACTGAAAGTATTCAACATCGCATGTAAGGACCAGCCAGCTCCCCTAGGTGTGGCATTATTGAGAGAAGAGAGGTGGGTAGGTACATACCAATCACCACTTTCATTTCCCCCCCCCCCAAGTGCTGCTGCAGTGACTGACATAAATGATATAAAAGTCACCAATATAAGATCATTTTGAAATATAAGATATATTTTTCATAAAAAGAAATCAACATTATAAGAAAATACAACTTATATCAGTCATACAACTTATACAACTTATATCAGTAAATTCAGGTATCCCAGAGGCGGGTAATCTTAAGAGAAAACCGGGGAAAGCGAGATAGGCGCGGGTGTTGATTAGTTGGAGCTTCTCAATAATGAGGAGAACGGTTGTACCTTCAAACTCAACGTTTTATGTCTGTAATGCTGCGGTAATTCACAGGAGGTATGAAAAAGGTGGACCTGTCTTACAAATCTAGCAGCGCGTACACACACGCACACACACAAACATCAAGCTAGCCTAACAAAAACACAACGTCACTTCCGTTTTTTCTCTTCAAAATAAAGCATGTGTCTAACTTAAACCGAGACCTTTCAGAATAAAATAAATCTGTGGCAATACCGAAATATCAGCATCACTGCAGCTCTTATGTCGCCCTCTGTCAACATGACAACTGCGACTATTGTAAACAGAGCATCCCAACTGCAACAATGTATTTTCATGCCTCTTTTACTTAAACATGAATTAACATATTTGTCTATTTATTCAAATAAAATTTCTCAACAGCGGATGGTCCATAATTTGTTTTTTCAAGATTTTCATTTCAGCCTTTGTTCTTGATGCACCTCAGGTTTTAAATCAAATAGCAATTCCAGCCGAGCACCTTTTTCCAGTCCGTCCTCTCCTCTGACTAGTCAATGGCCTCTAGACCTAAATGATTGGTTGCATCCATGGTGACGTTTGCGGTGCTGTGGAGCCCTGTTGCCAACCCATCTAAGGCGAGACCAAGTCCACATAAACACTTTCTGAAGACAAGCTGGGTCAAGCCCAAAAATGAAGCTTCTTGAGTCTGAGTCAAGTCCAAGTCTTTAAGGGCCCAAGGGCTCAGGGGTCCCCTAAGCCAGAGTCTCTGCATGAAGTCGTTATTATTAACTTTGCATTTCTTGTCGCATAGTCAAAGGGCTTAGTCATTCATGTCAATAACAGAGCCCCAAAAGTCCTACCGAAAAACTGAAGGAAGCTGCAGGTGTGCCTTATTTAATGTGCCGTTGGTGTTAATTGTGTGTATGTGCACTGTGAATCCTGTTACGGTACAAGTGAATATAGTTATTGTGCTGTTGGCTGGGGGGGAAGGGGGGGCTTTTACACATCCGTGCCCTGGGGCCCACTGATTCATGATCCGCCCATGAAAACAGCAATGGAAATGCAGAGAACAATGGGCTGAGGGAACATTTTATTTCTCTATAAAGTAGTTCCTGGGACAAAAAGTTCTGGGTACTTTGGGTGGAAATACGGCTCAAGTCATCTTAATACTTGATACTTAATACTGTTCGGAACCACTCTGGGCCTAAAGCTTTGGAATCGACATTGCCGTACAGAATGTAGCCTGAAGATGACACATGATACTATGTGTGTGTGTTATCCAAAGGAGTTGAATCAAGTCCAGTTGCACTTGATTCAACTCCTTTGGACAACCCTGACCTTGATGAAGGAGAACATTCACAGATACGTGTGTGTGACACAAAACGTTTTGAATGGATGGATGGATTGATCTGTATCATTTAAGCTTTTGGTTTTCATTTTGCCCAAAATAAAGATTACATGCTGATGAAATCCAACACTTATCTATAGATAAGTGGCAATGAACACCTCTGATCAACTTGGTTTAAACGGCCTTACAAAACAAAGGTCAAACAGTTTCTCACAACTTCCTCATTCATGTATTACGTTCTTGGATTTGCTTCTTATCTGTATCCACAAGTTAGAGACTTGCATATGTGCCTCTTTTTCCAATTAGTTTCCCCTTTATCTTACACAGCACACATTTACTGTAAACATTGCCATAGAATGTTTTATTCAACAGTTTTAATATTCTGATATTCTGACCACCAAACATTATAACTACAAATAGCTGTAATAAAACACCCTGTTGCTCTGTTCATAGTTTACATATGTGATATAGACACACAAAAAAAAATCACTTACGTTTTGCTTGGATTGTGGAAAGATCCAGGATGATCAGTTTCAGATCAGTCTCTACTGAAGCACGCCGGCATAAGATAATAAAACGGCGCGTGCACACCTCTCTCTGCCGCTCTCGTTTTCTCGAAAGCTGTGCTTTTGATTTCCGGTCGGACCCAGTCGCCCGCCAATAGACAGGCCGTAGCACATAACAGGATGCAGAAGGGAGCGAGTAGCCGCTAAGTTTCAGTTTCTGGTTCCTGGAATTTAAGCGCCGCGTCGTGGAGGCTTTTCAAGCACAGTCGCGCTGAGGGAGCTGCAGTAAACCGTTCCACGTACAGGGGGCAGCCTTTGGCCAAAGACGAGAATAGAAAAATGGCAGTTTATGGGTACAACCGGTGTAGATACATTATTCGATTTGAATGACCCACGAAATGCGTACACGTTATTCCTCTGCCGTGTCAATTATTGAATTCCTCCCTGACAATAAACGAGGGGCGAGCTTTACAGCATTGTCCCTCGTTCATATTGGAGCGTTCACCGCCATTACGGATCACACTTACAGACTGAGAACCGAACGCCGTCTTTACTCTCGACTGTTGTCGGCCACAGCCACGACGTACAGACCGTCAGTATCTCAACAACTCACAGGTCGCCTAGTAACCAGCGAGCCAGCGCCCCGCCCCCTCCCCGCTCCACAAACCATGGTGGGCAGACAGCAGGGGGAAGATAGACCATCTCCATCCATCCACCCATCGTCTTAACCGCTTATCCTGCTCTCAGGGTCGCGGGGATGCTGGAGCCTCAGAACTCCCAGCAGTGCAGGGTCGCCACAACATGTTCATGAACACATGCACAAAGCACACCTTTCCCCCCCCCCCTCTTTTATTTTATATGAAATACAACATGCACGTGTTAAACCAATAGGGAAATGAAATATTTCCCAAACCCGTCAAACTCTATAGAATCAAAGAGGGTAAGAATTACAAATTAAAACACAGGTAGACAAGGCAGAAAACACTGAGGTAACCTGTAGGCTATGGCATGGCTTCCAGCCTACAGACCCCCACCAATTTTATATATATACACTGCTCAAAAAAATAAAGGGAACACATAAGCAATGCAATGTAGCTCCAAGTCAATCACACTTTTGAGATATCAACCTGTCCAGTTAGGAAGCAACACTGATTTGTGAATCAATTTCACCAGTTGGTAAATTGTCTAATTTCCACCTGGTGGAAATTAGACAATTTGCAAGACAACCCCTATAAAAGGAATGGATTTGCAGGTGGTGGCCACAGACCATTTGCCTGTCCTCATTTTTTCTGGCCGATCTTTGGTTAGTTTTTCATTTTGCTAGTGCCCTCACCACTAGAGGTGGCATGAGGCGGTATCTGCAACCTACAGAAGTTGCTCAGGTAGTGCAGCTCATCCAGGATGGCACATCAATGCGTGCTGTGGCAAAAGATTTGATGTGTCTCCCAGCACAGTGTCCAGAGCATGGAGGAGGTACCAGGAGACAGGCCAGTACACCAGGAGACGTGGAGGGGGCCGCAGGAGGACAACAACCCCGCAGCAGGACCGCTATCTGGTCCTTTGTGCAAGGAGGAACAGGAGGAGCACTGCCGGAGCCCTACAAAACGACCTTCAACAGGCCACTAATGTGCAGGTTTCTGCTCAAACAGTGAGAAACAGAATGCATGAGGATGGTATGAGGGCCCGACGTCCACAACTGGGGCCTGTGCTCACAGCCCAACACCGTGCAGCCCGATTGACCTTTGCCAGAGAACATCTTGGTTGGCAGATTCGCCATTGGCGCCCTGTGCTCTTCACAGATGAGAGCAGGTTCACACTGAACACATGTGACAGACGTGAGAGAGTCTGGAGACGCTGTGGAGAACGTTCTGCTGCCTGCAACATCCTCCAGCATGACCGGTTTGGCGGTGGGTCAGTGATGGTCTGGGGAGGCATATCCTTGGAGGGCCGCACAGACCTCTACGTGCTAGCCAGAGGTACCATGACTGCCATTAGGTACCGGGATGAGATCCTCAGACCCATTGTCAGACCATATGCTGGTGCAGTGGGCCCTGGGTTCCTGCTCATGCATGACAATGCTCGTCCTCATGTGGCCAGAGTGTGTCAGCAGTTCCTGTATGTCGAGGGCATTGATGCTATGGACCGGCCTGCACGTTCCCCAGACCTGAATCCAATCGAGCACCTCTGGGACATCATGTCTCGTACCATCCGCCAACGCGATGTCGCACCACAGACTGTCCAGGAGTTGACCGATGCCCCGATCCAGGTCTGGGAGGAGATCCCTCAGGAGACTATCCGTCGTCTCATCAGGAGCATGCCCAGACGTTGTAGGGAGTGCATACAGGCACGTGGAGGCCACACACACTACTGAGCCTCATTTTGAATCGTCTTGAAGAATTTCCACAGAAGTTGGATCAGCCTATGTTCTCATTTTCCACTTTGATTTTGAGTATGATTCTGAATCCAGACCTTAATGGGCTAATGATTTTGATTT
The DNA here is from genome assembly GCF_029633865.1 of Lampris incognitus. Classification (NCBI taxonomy): domain Eukaryota; kingdom Metazoa; phylum Chordata; class Actinopteri; order Lampriformes; family Lampridae; genus Lampris; species Lampris incognitus. The sequence continues at coordinate 52,690,808 of NC_079220.1, read as the reverse complement.
CCATTGATCATTCTTAGGTTATTTTGCTCTAAACACATTCCTCTGTCTAATAAATAAAGATTTTCAGCTGAAATATTTCATTCATCGAGGTCTATATTGTGTTTTTAGGTGTTCCCTTTATTTTTTTGAGCAGTATATATACACACACACACACACACACACAGCTCAAAAAAATAAAGGGAACACCTAAAAACACAATATAGACCTCGATGAATGAAATATTTCAGCTGAAAATCTTTATTTATTAGACAGAGGAATGTGTTTAGAGCAAAATAACCTAAGAATGATCAATGGAAATCAAAATCATTAGCCCATTAAGGTCTGGATTCAGAATCATACTCAAAATCAAAGTGGAAAATGAGAACATAGGCTGATCCAACTTCTGTGGAAATTCTTCAAGACGATTCAAAATGAGGCTCAGTAGTGTGTGTGGCCTCCACGTGCCTGTATGCACTCCCTACAACGTCTGGGCATGCTCCTGATGAGACGACGGATGGTCTCCTGAGGGATCTCCTCCCAGACCTGGATCAGGGCATCGGTCAACTCCTGGACAGTCTGTGGTGTGACATCACGTTGGCGGATGGTACGAGACATGATGTCCCAGAGGTGCTCGATTGGATTCAGGTCTGGGGAACGTGCAGGCCAGTCCATAGCATCAATGCCCTCGACATACAGGAACTGCTGACACACTCTGGCCACATGAGGACGAGCATTGTCATGCATGAGCAGGAACCCAGGGCCCACTGCACCCGCATATGGTCTGACAATGGGTCTGAGGATCTCATCCCGGTACCTAATGGCAGTCATGGTACCTCTGGCTAGCACGTAGAGGTCTGTGCGGCCCTCCAAGGATATGCCTCCCCAGACCATCACTGACCCACCGCCAAACCGGTCATGCTGGAGGATGTTGCAGGCAGCAGAACGTTCTCCACAGCGTCTCCAGACTCTCTCACGTCTGTCACATGTGTTCAGTGTGAACCTGCTCTCATCTGTGAAGAGCACAGGGCGCCAATGGCGAATCTGCCAACCAAGATGTTCTCTGGCAAAGGTCAATCGGGCTGCACGGTGTTGGGCTGTGAGCACAGGCCCCAATTGTGGACGTCGGGCCCTCATACCATCCTCATGCATTCTGATTCTCACTGTTTGAGCAGAAACCTGCACATTAGTGGCCTGTTGAAGGTCGTTTTGTAGGGCTCCGGCAGTGCTCCTTCTGTTCCTCCTTGCACAAAGGACCAGATAGCGGTCCTGCTGCGGGGTTGTTGTCCTCCTGCGGCCCCCTCCACGTCTCCTGGTGTACTGGCCTGTCTCCTGGTACCTCCTCCATGCTCTGGACACTGTGCTGGGAGACACATCAAATCTTCTTGCCACAGCACGCATTGATGTGCCATCCTGGATGAGCTGCACTACCTGAGCAACTTCTGTAGGTTACAGATACCGCCTCATGCCACCTCTAGTGGTGAGGGCACTAGCAAAATGAAAAACTAACCAAAGATCGGCCAGAAAAGATGAGGACAGGCAAATGGTCTGTGGCCACCACCTGCAAATCCATTCCTTTTATAGGGGTTGTCTTGCAAATTGTCTAATTTCCACCAGGTGGAAATTAGACAATTTACCAAAAGGTGAAATTGATTCACAAATCAGTGTTGCTTCCTAACTGGACAGGTTGATATCTCAAAAGTGTGATTGACTTGGAGCTACATTGCATTGCTTATGTGTTCCCTTTATTTTTTTGAGCAGTGTAGTTAACAAAACAGAATTCTTATGCAGTAACTTTCAGATATATGTAACAAAACAGAATATGTATGTAGTAACTTTCAGATATATGTAACAGAACAGAATATGTATTCAGTAACTTTCAGATATATCTAACAAAACAGAATATGTATTCAGTAACTTTCAGATATATTGTAACAGCAGAATTCTTATGCAGTAACTTTTAACAATGCAAACGGGAGCGAGATCTCTTATTAAAATACAATAGATTACACTTGTGAAACAGATGTAATTAGAGAAAAAAGTCCTGTTACCCTTTATAGTTTAGGTAGATAAAGGTCTCAGTCACATTTGAGTAAAATAATCCTATTTCTATAAATGTCATAGGATCTTTTTTTTAAAGATATTTTATTTTCACGGACCCCTTGCAATTACACCACGGACCACTAGGGGTCCGCGGACCCCCGGTTGAGAAACACTGCTGTAGCGGATTCAGCGGGGCAGCGGCGCCCCCCCCCCCCGCTGAATTCGCTGCGATATGCGGTATGGCCACAAGATGGGGCCAACGTAACACGTCCCGTCCTGCGTCGAAAGTGCGCCGTCATTGGCGATACAACGCAACGCCGTCCTGTTTATTTTCCCCACATATAGTCAAAAATGTTTAATGGGAAAGGGTCACAGATCGTTAGTTGAGGCTTCAGAGTCAGACAGAATTCAATAAACCGCGCTGAAACGGTACATTTCTGCCTCTTAGGTGTCCACTTTGAGGCCCCGCGTGCTAAGGTAACCGGGACGGCTCGACAAGACTGACAGACGCAGCACATCCCAGGACAACCATGGACTGCCTGGCGACAGCGGCCACTCTGCTGTGTCTGCTGGGGGCTTGGGCGGCCAGTCAGCCCCCCAAGACAGGTGAGGGGGCTGGCGGGAGAGACGGGACCATATTTACCCACTCTCCCGATTTTCCCGGAAGACTCAGGATTGTGATGACCCCCTCTCGGTGTCCTCTCGGGTCCACAGTCCCCCCCCCCCCCCGGTATACAGCTGTCATCCGGGTGGAAACATTGGAGACATACAGTATACCTATGACGCTGGGACAGATTAAGATAATGAAAAGATATACGTATATGTGAAAAGAGAAATATATATATATATACATATATAAATGTATATATACATTTTTCTCTTATACTTTGCTATATTATCAGCCAAACCATTAATACCGCTGCCAGATAAGGGGATAACATTGATTATCTCGTTACAGTGGCGCCTGTCGAGGGGTGGGGTATATTAGGCAGCGAGTGAACAGTCAGTTCTTGAAGTTGACGTGTTGGAAGGAGGAAAAGTGGGCAAGCGTAAGGTTCTGAGTGACTTTGACAAGGGTGAAATTGTGACGGGTAGACCACTGGGTCAGAGCATCTCCAAAATGGCAGGTCTTGTGGGGTGTCCCCGGTATGCAGTGCTAGGTACCTACCAAAAGTCGTCCGAGTGGAGAGAAGGCTAGCCCGTCCGGTCTGGTCCCACAGAAGAGCTACTGTAGCTCAGATTGCTGAAAGAGTTAACGCCGGCTATGACAGACAGGTGTCAGATCACATAGTGCATCACAGCTTGCTGTGTATGGGGCTGCGTAGCTGCAGACCGGTCAGAGTGCCCATGATGACCCCCTGAGCGGTAGTTTATCTAGCTAAACTATAAAGGGTAACAGGACTTTTTTCTCTAATTACATCTGTTTCACAAGTGTAATTTATTGTATTTTAATAAGAGATCTCGCTCCCGTTTGCATTGTTAAAAGTTACTGCATAACAATTCTGTTGTTACAATATATCTGAAAGTTACTGAATACATATTCTGTTTTGTTACATATATCTGAAAGTTACTGAATACATATTCTGTTTTGTTACATATATCTGAAAGTTACTGAATACATATTATGTTTTGTTACATATATCTGAAAGTTACTGAATACATATTCTGTTTTGTTACATATATCTGAAAGTTACTGAATACATATCCTGTTTTGTTACATATATCTGAAAGTTACTGCATAAGAATTCTGTTTTGTTAACTATATCTAAGTTACAACTGAAAGCTCTTATTGTTGCCCCAAAGAGTGAATAAATGCTATAATGCAATTTAAAATGCAGTTTCTACTGTTTCCATCAAATTGCAACCCCCCTCCCCCAAGATCAGGTGGAGGGGGTCCTCAGGGTAGATCAAAAATACGCAGGGGGTCCAGGACCCCAAAAAGGTTGAGAGCCACTGGTGTAGACAGCCAAGACTCACACTACCTCCCAGTTGTCAGGTGCAACAAAGCAACAGTGCTATGAGGCATGCCAAATTAAGAAATTCTTGCAACAGACAAAAAATTGGAGAATTGTCAAAATTGAAGATTTTTTTTGCAGACAAAGAATTGTTTATGTACTCTGTTAAAATTCAGATGAGAAAAAGAAGAAGAAGAAGAAGAAGAAGAAGAAGGGGGCTACACTGGTCACGAGATGTACAGATTAAGGAAAATGGTTCTGGAAAACAGACAAGAATTACAGCATGAAGAGTCAGAAGCAGTAGAAGACAAATCATTTCCCATTCTGGTTAATGTTGTTCTTTTATCGTGTGTTTCTTCTCACGTCAGTCTCGGTGGCCAACTTCCAAGTCTCTAGACTTAATCTGAATGGAGCAAGAGATGTGAGAAAGAGAGCATGTCATTTTGAATTAGTAAAACTAAAGCTCAGTGACGTCATGTTGGTCACATAGTGATATCATGAATGACACTGGCTGGAAGAAGGAGTGGGATGGTGACATTGTCTTAAGTCATTTGAGTAAATCTAGTGGAGGAGTGGCGCTCCTCTTTTCTAAAAACTTTTTACCACAATCTTATGTGGCAGAGGAAATAGTGAGCGGTGGATTGATGGTAGTTAGAGCCAAATAGGAGTCTTTTACTTTGCTGTTTGTAAATGTATATGCTCCAAATGCAGGGCCTGACAGAGTTCAGTTTTTAACTGACCTCAGTGTGATTTTAAATCAGTGTGGACCTGAGGAGTTTTTATTCTTGGGAGGGGGTTTTAACTGCACAGAAAATTCTAATATGGACAGAAATCATATTGAACCTCATGCTGCCTCCAGATGTGCAATCAAGCAGTTGATAGTAACTCTGTTTATCAGGATGTCAGGAATGATTGTGTTAAAGGTGGAGCTGTAGTCCACAAAGAGCATCCTGACGTAGCCGTTCCTCTGTTCGAGATGGCTCATGGCAGCATGAAGGGTGGTGGACAATGCGTCTTCTGTGGATCCGTTTGGCCCGAATGCGACCTGATGGGGGCCCAGGGAAGGAGGTAGACTGTATATGTTTGAGTACTAGTCTCTCAAAACACTTCATAACCAGAGGGGTGAGGGCTACCGGTCTGTAGTCTGCTTGAGGATGGTTTCTTAGGGACGATAGTTGCTGATTTCAGAGGCCTGCGAGAGGGATAGGTTGAAGATGTTGGTAAAAACACCAGAGTTCGTGGCAGCATGCTCCGAGCACCTTTCCGGGTATCCCGTCAGGGCCAGCAGCCTTCCTTGGATTCACTGCTTTGAAGGCCTGTCTCACCTCATGCTGTTGAACAGTGAGAGCAGGAGTGTCAGTGACCAAGGGGCGTGAAGAGACGCTCCTGATCTCGAAGCGGGCAAAGAAGTTATTAAGCTCCTCTGCCAGCAGGGCTCCATTTGTTGTAATCAGTTTTTTGCTGCCTTTGTAGTTAGTGAGATGTTGTAGCCCCTGCCACACTCGTCTTGGGTTGTTATCCGAGACCTGTATTGTATTCAGAAATCACGTCAGGACACAGCGCTGTCGCTCGACACAACCTCTCCGTGGCATTCTTTATTTAGACTGACACAGCATCAAAGGCAGACCCGATCAAACAACCCAGAGCCCGCAGGCATCACCAATCGATCCCAGCACAATAGAACAGCACCAAATCAAATGCAGCACTGTCAATGTGTGCAGACATAACCTGGTCCTCGATTTTCCTTTTATAGGCCAGTTTGGCGGCCCTGATGCCCCTCTTCAGGTCAGCCCTAGCAGTGGCATATAAAACTCTGTCCCCTGACCCGAAGGCCCTGTCCCATGCATTGAGAAGTTTGCGTACTTCTGAGGTCATCCATTGCTTTTGATTGGGAAAAACACGGATGCGTTTGTTATACAATCAACTGTTATACGAGAATATTACTCAGAAAAATAACATTGTACTGGCAACACCATGTAACCCTGTGGTTATAGGCCTTAGATATTGTAACGTGCATGGATTAGTAGACACGCAGGCCTCGCGGGTATGACCCTTTAGTCTAGCGGTTAGCGATGCCTCCTGCGTTGCGGGCGACACGGGTTCGCTTCCCGGCCGCGGCACTTCCTGTGGTTGCGTTGTCCCCCGACTTCGCTACAATATATTATATTGCACTATTAGATAAGAGTTTGGCCTATGTTTGTTATTTTGTTTACCTTTTGAATAGGCATATATTATATTCTGCAAAACAGTTGTTTACCAATGTGAAACGCATTTACTTTTATTGTTGAAAACTTACCATTGTTGCGATTGGTTGGCTGTGGAGAGAATAACTTACCTTGAATGTGATTGGTTGAGAGGGCAGCGGGGAACGTCAGCGCGAGCAGACTGGACTGGGAGAGAAAGTAGGTCACTCGTCCCTTGTGTGAGCCAAACGGAGCAGTGTGATGTCGAGTTGTTATATGCTATTTTGCGGTGAGAGAAATGTAATTGAAGTTTAGTGAACAGTGACGTGTGCGGGTTTCTGACCGAGACCCATCCCGGGAACTGTTTGTGTGGACTGGGGAGACAAACGGACTACTCGTCAGTCCCATATGTGGACCCAGCGACGTTACGGAGCGAGCTAGCCAGTCGGTGTTCGTTGCTAGCACAGCAAGACGTACGAATGGACTGGATGCGGTGAGGGGCTCTCCCCACAGTGAGTCGGGCCGTCTTCTAGTTTAGCGAAGTAACGTCATCAGTTAGTGTAGTGGTGGGTTCATGCGACTATCGAGGAACGCAGGAGTCGTCGTCTGTTGCCGTGTTGTGCTGCCGAGGCGAGCGCACGGTTCGACCGTGAGATGGTGCTAACGGCTAACTAGCCAGTTAGCTAGGATGGCTGCCGGCCTGACGTTCGCTGCTGCGCTGCGGCGGGAAGCGCGAGACGAAGAGGAGCATTCATTCTTTGCGGGTACAAGCTGGAAGTGCGGGCTTCCAAGGGGAGCGAAGAGGGCTGTTTAGGGTCCCAGCGTACCCGGTAAAGAAACAGGCCTGCAACTGGGGGTTGACTTATTTTTATTGCCGGCTTAGTTATAGGGTTGTTGAGCTGTATGCTAATGTGTTTTGTGCGTATACGAATGCTGATGCTTGTTAGCCATTGAGGCTTATTACTTTTTCATCTAATAATTACTAATACATTTGTATATATAATTTTATGTACCAGTGTGAGTGTGGATTATTCCTGTGGTGTCTAGGCTATGGTAAGTGACATGTTGAGTTAGCCTTAAAAAGGGCCGTCCACCAGTTTTACAACCTTAAAGGGCTAGTCCACCTTTTTACTGGAAGACACCCAGAGAGGTGTAGACCATAGTATATAACCTTAAAGGGCTAATCCACCGTTTTAATTTAAGTTACTCAGTGACACATTGCCTTAAAGGGATCATATGCCATATTTAAGCGCCTTAAAGGGGTAGTCAACCTTTTCAGTTGGAGTTACCAGATGACACTAAGACATTTAGAGCCTTTAAACACAAGCGATGTTAACATACTTCAATAGTTTATTGGATACAGAGTTGTATAGAGAACTCCGGAGCATTGTCCTTGACAGTAAAACGGGATAGATAGCGCTACACTTATTTGCCTGGGAGACCAGAGTAGTAGATTACCGACCACTTGACCAGCAGATCACAATGGATTTCACCTTAGTTTTTACCTTTGTAATGAATTATGTTTTCTTTTTAACCATGTACTGTCAAGAATTAAGCATTCTTTTGCTTACTGTTCTTAGCATATTCACAAACATTAGCATATTAACGGCACATTTATAACCATTACACTCTCCCACTTAACATAGATGTCGTCCTCGACATTGAATGATTAAGACAGTTGCATGGCATACAATCCAGATATTCCAATAGTTCGTATGTAGACACTCAGCCTATCCCAAAGTGCTTGAGTGTGTGCAACATGTGTGTATGGCAGGTCTCAGCCGCTTCAACAGTCCAGAATAAGTGTGTTTGTGGGTATTAACACTCCGCTTTCTCAAAAGTCCACGAGTGTATGGGGATGCGTGTGTGTCAGCACTCGGCTTTTGCAGAAGTCCATGCGTGTGTATACGCGCGTTCCACTTGGGAAACAGTCCATGTGTGTGTATGCAGTATGTTTGTATTCACAGCCACCAATGGGCTGATCGAATACACTTGAATTCCCTGCAAAAGGCTGCATAATAAGACAGGGCGGGTTTCTGGTCTAGGGCAGCCGTGGCCCATCTGATAGCCTTACCCGTAAGCAAGGACACGATAAAGGCGACCTTAGCGCCGTCTGAGGTGTGACGGCTGGGCTGGTGGCGGAATACCAGCTCGCACTGGACGTTTATGAAGCGCAAAGCAAGGACACGATAAAGGCGACCTTAGCGCCGTCTGAGGTGTGACGGCTGGGCTGGTGGCGGAATACCAGCTCGCACTGGACGTTTATGAAGCGCAAGTCCGGGAGTAGGGGTTCTGCGGGAGGCAGCGTGGGAGCACAAGGGAGGGGTCCGAGGAATACAAGGGACGCGAGGAAGACGGAGCCCGAGAAGCACCGGCACCAGGGGGTTCTGGGAGGACGGGGAGAGAGAGACAGAATTAGACTCAGGAATCACGACATAGGAATTGCAAGAGGAAACACAGCAACGAGTCTAGCGATCTACTGGGTAACTACCGTACTAGATGGCACAATCTGGCAACGACTGCACGTCAACGTCCTCTTATAGCTGGCTGCAGATTGGCTTCAGGTGCGCTGATCACCGATGAGCCTCTGGTGCGTAGCTGCGCTCTCAACGAGCGCGCTGATTGAACCCAGCCGGTAGACTCAGGCGGAGACGCGCCTTGCGTCTGGACCACAACAGTACGCCCCCTCCTACGGGAGCAACCGGGCGACCGTCCAGGGGCATTCCAAGTGGAAGTCCGACAGGAGGGCGGGGTCGGCAATGTAAGACCGGGGCACCCAGCTCTGGTCTTCCGGACCGTAGCCCTCCCAGTCCACCAGGTACTGGAAGCCCCTCCCACGGCGGCGGACACGCAACAGCTTCAGGACCGGCCAGACCGGGTCGCCGTCCTGGAGTACACGGGGCTGCGACAGGTGGGGCGAGGGCACTGACAGACAGGCTTCAGCTTGGAAACATGAAACACGGGATGTGCACGAAGAGAAGGCGGGAGAGACAAACGCACCGCAGTGGGGTTGACGATCCTCTCCACAGTGTAGGGTCCCACGTAGCGAGCGGCGAGCTTGCGAGAGGTCGTCGGGATGGGGAGGTCCTTGGCCAGGAGCCAGACACGCTGACCAGGCTGGTAGAACGGGGCTGGGACGCGACACCGGTTAGAGCGTTGGGACCGGTCGTTGGGTCGCAGCAGGGCAGCACGAGCAGACCTCCACATGCGGCGGCATCGGTGGAGATGACCCCTGGCTGACGGGACCGCCACCTCAGTCACTTGCTGGGGAAACATAGGGGGCTGGTAGCCCAGTGAACATTCAAAAGGAGACATTCCAGTGGCAGAGTTAGTTGCTGGTGGTCACATCTCAGGGCAGACTCCAGGCGTACACGGGGAGGAGGCGGGGCGAGGGCACTGAGGCTTCAGCTTGGAAACATGAAACGTGCACGAAGAGAAGGAGGGAGAGAAACGCACCGCAGTGGGGTTGACGATCCTCTCCAGTGTAGGGTCCCACGTAGCGAGCTTGCGAGAGGTCGTCGGGATGGGGAGGTCCTTGGCCAGGAGCCAGACACGCTGACCAGGCCGGCTAGAGGAGCGTTGGCTCGCAGCAGGGCGGCACGAGCAGACTTCCACATGCGGCGGCATCGGCGGAGATGATCCCTGGCTGACGGGACCGCCACCTCAGTCTCTTGCTGGGGAAACATGGGGGGCTGGTAGCCCAGTGAACATTCAAAAGGAGACATTCCAGTGGCGGAGCTAGTCACGGTGTTGTGAGCATACTCAACCCAGGCGAGGTGCTTGATCCAGGTCGAGAAGCTGCTGGTGGTCACATCTCAGGGCAGACTCCAGGCTCTGGTTGGTGCGCTCCGCCTGTCCGTTTGTCTGAGGGTGGTAACCAGAAGAGACTGACCGTAGCCCCAATTCCCCTACAGAAGGCCTGCCACACCTGGGAAGAGAACTGGGGACCCCGGTCAGAAACAATGTCCAGGGGAATGCCATGGAGACGGACCACGTGGATGACCAGCAGTTCGGCGGTCTCAGCGGAGGACGGGAGCGCCACGAAATGGGCCTGCTTGGAAAAACGGTCGTCAATGTTAAGTATGACTGTGTTACCCCGAGACACCGGGAGTCCAGTCACGAAGTCCAGGGAGATGTGTGACCAGTGGCGAGTAGGGGTCCGAGGAATACAAGGGACGCGAGGAAGACGGAGCCCGAGAAGCACCGGCACCGGGGTTCTGGGAGGACGGGGAAAGAGAGACAATTAGACTCAGGAATCACGACATAGGAATTGCAGGAGAAAACAGCAAAGAGTCTAGCGATCTACTGGGTAACTACCGTACTAGATGGCACAATCTGGCAACGACTGCACGTCAGCGTCCTCTTATAGCTGGCTTCAGATTGGCTGCAGGTGCGCTGATCACCGATGAGCCTCTGGTGCGTAGCTGCGCTCTCAACGAGCGCGCTGATTGAACTCAGGCGGAGACGCACCTTGCGTCTGGACCAACACAGAACAGCCCCTCCTACGGGAGCCACCGGGCGACCGTCCAGGGGCATCCGGGTGTTCTAAGTAGAAGTCCGACAGGAGGGCGGGGTCGGCGATGTAAGACCGGGGCACCCAGCTCTGGTGTTCCGGACCGTAGCCCTCCCAGTCCACCAGGTACTGGAAGCCCCTCCCACGGCGGCGGACACGCAACAGCTTCAGGACCGGGTCGCCGTCCTGGAGTACACGGGGGGGGAGGAGGCGGGGCTGCGACAGGTGGGGCGAGGGCACTGACAGACAGGCTTCAGCTTGGAAACATGAAACACGGGATGTGCACGAAGAGAAGGAGGGAGAGACAAACGCACCGCAGTGGGGTTGACGATCCTCTCCACAGTGTAGGGTCCCACGTAGCGAGCGGCGAGCTTGCGAGACGTCGTCGGGATGGGGAGGTCCTTGGCCAGGAGCCAGAAACGCTGGTAGACCGGGGCTGGGACGCGACGCCGGTTAGAGGAGAGTCGGGACCGGTCGTTGTCTCGCAGCACGAGCAGACCTCCACATGCGGCGGCATCGGCGGAGATGATCCCTGGCTGACGGGACCGCCACCTCAGTCACTTGCTGGGGAAACATGGGGGGCTGGTAGCCCAGTGAACATTCAAAAGGAGACATTCCAGTGGCAGAGTTAGTTGCTGGTGGTCACACATCTCAGGGCAGACTCCAGGCTGTGGTTGGTGCGCTCCGTCTGTCTGAGGGTGGTAACCAGAAGAGAGACTGACAGTAACCCCAATTCCCCTACAGAAGGCCTGCCACACCTGGGAAGAGAACTGGGGACCCCGGTCAGAAACAATGTGCAGGGGAATGCCATGGAGACGGACCACATGGTCAACCAGCAGTTCGGCGGTCTAGGCGGAGAACGGGAGCGCCACGAAATGGGCCTGCTTGGACAAACGGTCGACAATGGTAAGTAGGACTGTGTTCCCCTGAGACACCGGGAGTCCAGTCACGAAGTCCAGGGAGATGTGTGACCAGGGGCGACTGGGGACCCGGAGGGGACGCAGGAGACCAGCAGGGGAGCGATGGGAGGTCTTACTCCGGGCGCAGGTTATACACGCCGCCACAAACTCCAGGGCCGTCATCCGTGTGTCTTGTTGTTGGACTGCTGCGTTGAGTCCTACGATGAGCGGAGGATCGCCAGATCCGCTGGGAGTAGCCGCCGGAGTTCCTGCTGGACCCGGTTCCATCTTGGCCAGATTGTACTGTTGTACGTCGGAAAGGAACCAGTGCAGGGGTCAGGCAGGGTCAAGCCCGTAGGCATGTTTATTCTTATTCAGGGAAGGGAAATGCGGGATGTGTATGGTGCAAGTAGAGTCCTAGATGTGGGGTGTGTAAAAGACTGTTAGTGTGCAGGGCGAGTGTGGTGCGTGTGTGCAGGAATGTAAATGACTGGAGAGTGTTTGTGCGTGTTGGTGAAGCGCAAGTCCGGGAGTAGGGGTTCTGCGGGAGGCAGCGTGGGAGCACAAAGGACGGGTCCGAGGAATACAAGGGACGCGAGGAAGACGGAATCCGAGAAGCACCGGGGTTCTGGGGGGAGAGAGAGAGACAGAATTAGACTCAGGAATTGCAAGAGGAAACACAGCCAAAGAATCTAGCGATCTACTGGGTAACTACCGTACTAGATGGCACAATCTGGTAACGACTGCACGTCAGCGTCCTCTTATAGCTGGCTTCAGCTGCGCTGATCACCGATGAGCCTCTGGTGCGTAGCTGCGCTCTCAACGAGCGCGCTGATTGAACCCAGCCGGTAGACTCAAGGGGAGACGCGCCTTGCGTCTGGACCACAACAGTACCCACCAGGCGACCGTCCAGGGGCATCAGGGTGTTCCAAGTAGAAGTCCGACAGGAGGGCGGGGTCGGCGATGTAAGACCGGGGCACCCAGCTCTGGTCTTCCGGACCGTAGCCCTCCCAGTCCACCAGGTACTGGAAGCCCCTCCCACGGCGGCGGACACGCAACAGCTTCCGGACCGGCCCGCCGTCCTGGAGTACACGGGGAGGAGGCGGGGCTGCGAGGGCACTGACAGACAGGCTTCAGCTTGGAAACATGAAACACGGGATGTGCACGAAGGAGGGAGAGACAAACGCACCGCAGTGGGTTGACGATCCTGTCCACAGTGTAGGGTCCCACGTAGCGAGCGGCGAGCTTGCGAGAGGTCGTCGGGATGGGGAGGTCCTTGGCCAGGAGCCAGACACACTATCCAGGCTAGTAGACCGGGGCTGGGACGCGACGCCGGTTAGAGGAGCGTTGGGACCGGTCGTTGGCTCGCAGCGGGGCAGCACGAGCAGACCTCCACATGCGGCGGCATCGGTGGAGATGACCCCTGGCTGACGGGATCGCCACCTCAGTCTCTTGCTGGGGAAACATGGGGGGCTGGTAGCCCAGTGAACATTCAAAAGGACACATTCCAGTGGCGGAGCTAGTCATGGTGTTGTCAACCCAGGCGAGGTGCTTGCTCCAGGTCGAGGAGCTGCTGGTGGTCACACATCTCGGGGCAGACTCCAGGCTCTGGTTGGTGCGCTCCGCCTGTCCGTTTGTCTGAGGGTGGTAACCAGAAGAGAGACTGACCGTAGCCCCAATTCCCCTATAGAAGGGCTGCCACACCTGGGAAGAGAACTGGGAACCCCGGTCAGAAACAATGTCCAGGGGAATGGCATGGAGACGGACCACGTGGACGACCAGCAGTTCGGCGGTCTCAGCGGAGGACGGGAGCGCCACGAAATGGGCCTGCTTGGAAAAACGGTCGTCAATGCTAACTATGACTGTTACCCCGAGAGTCCAGTCACGAAGTTCAGGGAGATGTGTGACCAGGGGCGACTGGGGACCGGGAGGGGACGCAGAAGGGCGATGGGAGGTCTTACTCCGGGCGCAGGTGATCCACGCCGCCATAAACTCCAGCGCAGTCATCCGTGTGTCTTGTTGGACTGCTGCGTTGAGTCCTACGATGAGCGGAGGATCGCCAGATCCGCTGGGAGTAGCCGCCGGAGTTCCTGCTGGACCCGGTTCCATCGTGGCCAGATTGTACTGTTGTACGTCGGAAAGGATCCAGTGCAGGGGTCCGGCAGGGTCAAGCCCGTAGGCACGTTTATTCTTATTCAGGGAAGGGAAATGCGGGATGTGTATGGTGCAACTAGAGTCCTGGATGTGGGGTGTGTAAGAGACTGTTAGTGTGCAGGGCGAGTGTGGTGCGTGTGTGCAGGAATGTAAATGACTGGAGGGTGTTTGTGCGTGTTGGTGAAGCGCAAGTCCGGGAGTAGGGGTTCTGCGGGAGGCAGCGTGGGAGCACAAAGGAGGGGTCCGAGGAATACAAGGGACGCGAGGAAGACGGAGCCCGAGAATCACCGGGGCTCTGGGAGGACGGGGGGAGAGAGACAATTAGACTCAGGAATCACGACATAGGAATTGCAAGAGAAAACAGCCAAAGAGTCCAGCGATCTACTGGCTAACTACCGTACTAGATGGCACAATCTTGCAACGACTGCACATCAGCGTCCTCTTTTATAGCTGGCTGCAGATTGGCTTCAGGTGCGCCCATCACCGATGAGCCTCTGGTGCGTAGCTGCGCTCTCAACGAGCGCGCTGATTGAACCCAGCCGGTAGACTCAGGGGGAGACGCGCCTTGCGTCTGGACCACAACATTCAGGGCCCTGTGTTCTACCCCTTCCATATAAGTTGTCCACAATGGAAAATACTGGTGAGCCCATTGCACAGCCGTGTTTCCGTCTGTAAAACTGGCTCCTGAATTAGAAATATGTAGTGTTCAGGCAAGAGGTGCAGTAGTTCGCAAATCTGGCCTGGGCTGACGTTGGTCCTATCGTGGAGAGCGTCGTCCCGTAGCAAGCGTTGCCTCAGTTTCCAAAGCCTCCATGGTTGGGATGCAGGTGAATAACAAGATCACGTCGTAGGATACCATGGTTTCATTCGGTTCCAGTTTTACTCCGTGGACCTTGTTCACAACGTCAATGGAGTTTTGGATATGGTTAAGTGTTTCGACCACTAAAGGGGTCAAGATGTTGGCTATGTTGTACGTGACCGAGTTTATGCTGCTGACGATGGGCCTGAGGGGGGTTCCATCTTTATGGATCTTAGGGAGTCCATATATGCATGGAATGTTATCTTATATGTAGAGACGGTGGTATTGTATCCAATCAATGGTTCCTCCTTTCTGTAGGCATTGCATTCTCTTGTAACCACTAGCTGGATCGCGTCTCAGAGGTTCATAGGTGTCGCTGAGTAATGACGTGATCTTGGCGTGGCGTCTGTTGTGTTGAGGATAACTGCAACTCCCCTCATCTGCTGGAAGGATAGTGATGTTTTCATCCATGCTCAGGGCTGTCACGGCTTTCCTTTCCGCCATGGTTAGGTTGGAAGGAGGGAGTGTCGCATTGGACAGAGCTGCTGATACCTTTAACCTAAGCTGTTCCGCCTCGTTTTTCCTTGTAGCCGATTCTGTGGATGTGATGATGTCAACTATAGGTAGTTTGGCTAAGACCTCCTTCTCTGATTGGGTAAGTACCTTGTCCGGACAAGGTACTTACCCAATCAGAGAAGGACGTCTGACTAAGACGTACTTCTCCAATTGGGTACCCAATCAGAGAAGGTGGTCTGGCTAAGACGCACTTCTGATTGGGTAAGTACCTTGTCCGGACAAGGTACTTACCCAATCAGAAGTGCGTCTTAGCCACAGGACTGAACTTCGTCATGACACCCAAACAATTTGACATCATCGCATCCACAGAATTAGCTATAAATAATACGATTTAACGGAAACCTAGGCGGAACAGCTTAGGTATCAGCAGCTTACTCCGGGCGCAGGTGATACGCGCCGTCATCCGTGTCTTGTTGTTGGACTGCTGCGTTGAGTCCTACGATGAGCGGAGGATCGCCTGATCCGCTGGAAGTAGCCGCCGGAGTTCCTGCTGGACCCGGTTCCATCGTGGCCAGATTGCACCGGGGTTCTGGGAGGACGGGGGGAGAGAGAGACAGAATTAGACTCAGGAATCACGACATAGGAATTGCAGGAGGAAACACAGCCAAAGAGTCTAGCGATCTACTGGGCAACTACCGTACTAGATGGAACAATCTGGCAACGACTGCACGTCAGCGTCCTCTCTTATAGCTGGCTGCAGATTGGCTTCAGATGCGCTGATCACCGATGAGCCTCTGGTGCGTAGCTGCGCTCTCAACGAGCGCGCTGATTGAACTCAGGCGGAGACGCGCCTTGCGTCTGGACCACAACAGTACCCCCCCTCCTACGGCAGCCACCGGGCGACCGTCCAGGGGCATCAGGGTGTTCTAAGTGGAAGTCCGACAGGAGGGCGGGGTCGGCGATGTAAGACCGGGGCACCCAGCTCTGGTCTTCCGGACCGTAGCCCTCCCAGTCCACCAGGTACTGGAAGCCCCTCCCACGGCGGCGGACACGCAACAGCTTCCAGACCGGGTCGCCGTCCTGGAGTACACGGGGAGGCGGCGGGGCTGCGACAGGTGGGGCGAGGGCACTGACAGACAGGCTTCAGCTTGGAAACATGAGACACGGGATGTGCACGAAGAGAAAGAGGGAGAGACAAACGCACCGCAGTGGGGTTGACGATCCTCTCCACAGTGTAGAGTCCCACGTAGCGAGCGGCGAGCTTGCGAGAGGTCGTCGGGATGGGGAGGTCCTTGGCCAGGAGCCAGACACGCTGACCAGGCTGGTAGACCGAGGCTGGGACGCGAAGCCGGTTAGAGGAGCGTTGGGACCGGTCGTTGTCTCGCAGCAGGGCAGCACGAGCAGACCTCCACATGCGGCGGCATCGGCGGAGATGATCCCTGGCTGACGGGACCGCCACCTCAGTCTCTTGCTTGGGAAACATGGGCTGGTAACCCAGTGAACATTCAAAAGGAGACATTCCAGTGGCGGAGCTAGTCATGGTGTTGTGAGCATACTCAACCCAGGCGAGGCGCTTGATCTAGGTCGAGGAGCTGCTGGTGGTCACACATCTCGGGGCAGACTCCAGGCTCTGGTTGGTGTGCTCCGCCTGTCCGTTTGTCTGAGGGTGGTAACCAGAAGAGAGATTGACCGTAGCCTCAATTCCCCTACAGAAGGGCTGCCACACCTGGGAAGAGAACTGGGAACCCCGGTCTGAAACAATGTCCAGGGTAATGCCATGGAGACGGACCACGTGGACGACCAGCAGTTCGGCGGTCTCAGCGGAGGACGGGAACGCCACGAAATGGGCCTGCTTGGAAAAACGGTCCACAATGATAAGTATGACTGTTACCCCGAGAGTCCAGTCACGAAGTCCAGGGAGATGTGTGACCAGGGGCGACTGGGGACCGGGAGGGGACGCAGGAGACCAGCAGGGGGGTGATGGGAGGTCTTACTCCGGGCGCAGGTGATACACGCCGCCATAAACTCCAGCGCAGTCATCCGTGTGTCTTGTTGTTGGACTGCTGCGTTGAGTCCTACGATGAGCGGAGGATCGCCAGATCCGCTGGGAGTAGCCGCCGGAGTTCCTGCTGGACCCGGTTCCATCGTGGCCAGATTGTACGTCGGAAAGGAACCAGTGCAGGGGTCCGGCAGGGTCAAGCCCGTAGGCACGTTTATTCTCATTCAGGGAAGGGAAATGCGGGATGTGTATGGTGCAACTAGAGTCCTGGATGTGGGGTGTGTAAAAGACCGTTAGTGTGCAGGGCGAGTGTGGTGCGTGTGTGCAGGAATATAAGACTGGAGGGTGTTTGTGCGTGTTGGTGAAGCGCAAGTCCGGGAGTAGGGGTTCTGCGGGAGGCAGCGTGGGAGCACAAGGGAGGGGTCCGAGGAATACAAGGGACGCGAGGAAGACGGAGCCCGAAGAAGCACCGGGGTTCTGGAAGGACGGGGGGAGAGAGACAGAATTAGACTCAGGAATCACGACATAGGAATTGCAAGAGGAAACAGCCAACGAGTCTAGCGATCTACTGGGTAACTACCGTACTAGATGGCACAATCTGGCAACGACTGCACGTCAGCGTCCTCTCTTATAGCTGGCTGTAGATTGGCTTCAGCTGCGCTGATCACCGTTGAGCCTCTGGTGCGTAGCTGCGCTCTCAACGAGCGCGTTGATTGAACCCAGCCGGTAGACTCAGGCGGAGACACGCCTTGCGTCTGGACCACAACATTCAGGGCCCTGTGTTCTACCTCTTCCATATATAAGTTGGCCACAATGGAAAATACTGGTGAGCCCATTGCACATCCGTGTTTCCGTCTGTAAAACTGGCCCCTGAATTGGAAAGATGGTGTTCAGGCAAGAGGTCCAGTAGTTCGCAAATCTGGGCTGAGGTTGGTTCTATCGTGGAGGGTGGCGTCCCGTAGCAAACGTTGCCTCAGTTTCCAAAGCCTACATGGTTGGGATGCAGGTGAATAACGAGGTCACGTCGTAGGATACCATGGTTTCATTCGGTTCAGGTTTTACTCCGTGGACCTTGTTCACAAAGTCGATGGAGTTTTGGATATGGTAAAGTGTTTCGCCGACTAAAGGAGTCAAGATGTTGGCTATGTGGTACGTGACCGAGTTTATGCTGCTGACGATGGGCCTGAGGGGGGTTCCATCTTTATGGATCGTAGGGAGTCCATATATGCATGGAATGTTTTCTTAAGAGTAGAGACGGTGGTATTGTATCCGATCAATGGTTCCCGCTTTCTGTAGGGTATTCTATTATTCTCTTCTAACCACTAGGTGGACCGCGTCTCAGAGGTGTCGGTGTCGCGATCTTGGCGTGGTAGTCTGTTGTGTTGAGGATAACCGTGCATCCTCCTTATCTGCCGTTAGAATAGTGATGTTTTCATCCATGCTCAGGGCTTTCCTTTCCTCCATGGTTAAGTTGGAAGGAGGGAATGTCGCATTGGCTGATACCTTTAACCTAAGCTGTTCTGCCTCGGTTTCCGTTAGATTGTTTTTCCTTGTCGCTGATTCTGTGGATGTGATGAGGTCAACTATAGATAGTTTGTGTGTCATGGCGAAGTTCAGTCCTTTGGCTCAGACCTCCTTCTCTGACTGGTTAAGTACCTTGTCCGACAGATTCTTGATCCATCTGTTCTGCGTGGGATGTTTTGTCTTTTGTCTCCAGGCAAGTATATCCGCTTGGCTAGTGTTGGTTCATCGCTGTATGTTTTGAAAATTCCTCGTCTGCCTCTGGTTTTGAGATAGTTGGGCTTTCTTGGTGAAATCAGTGATCCTCTCCAAGACTGCACCAGGCAAGTGGGATGTTAATCGTTGAAGTAGTTGATCAGATTTCTCATTCAGCCCTTCAATAGTGAAATTGACCTTTCACCCTTTCATCCAGGAGTTGATTCATTCTGTGCCTTCTATGATTCTGCCTGCTCTATGTCCTTTCATTGTGATACACAGGCGCAGGCTAGTGGGTATGAGCCTGTATTGTCTGCATCTCAGATTGAATCACAAGTGGTTTCTGTAGTCTGCAGTCTTCCGAGCCATCCTTTCATATTCCCTTACCCTTTTAAGGGTGTCAGATCCAAATTGTTCCACAACATGCCCGTGAATGTTCATTCATCCAGTGGCGCCCCCAGAAATTTTTCATAGGGGTGGCCAAATGGGGCCACTGAAAATCTTGGGGTGGCACACCAAAACCCATGACTGAATTTCGGGAATTCTATGATGCTGTTGTAGTATACTCTATAGGCTAGTGGAAAACTGTCAATGAGAGTTAAGAAAAATATACTTTACTAAATGAACAGCACCTAATGCAAAATATCAGATAGAAGCATATTATGCATAATCAGAAGCATATTCTGCATATGCAACTCGTGGCTGGGGGGGCCAGGGATAGTATCAGGGTGGCGCCACTGTATTCATCCATGTCATGGTTATCCAAAAGAATTGAATCGAGTGCAACTTGACTTGGTATATATCCGTAAAGACATGTCGCCTCTGATCCAAGAGGCTTCATCAGTTCGTGCCTTTGACTAGACAAAGCTAGTCTGACTGGCGGGTGATGAAACTCAGCTCTGATAACCACTCCAAAGACGATAGATATCTAATGTCCATGTCTCTGTGTTCCGATGTTTAGCAACGCCCGTCGTTAGAGCTATTGTAAACTACTAATAAGACACGTTAGTCCCTAACTAACGGGCCTCACCCTTTATCCGAGCGGTTAGTGATGTCGCCTTGTGGTGCAGTACACCCCTTTCGAATCCCGCACCGGGCAAGAAAATAACCGGTTACACTATTTATGTGCATGGCTCTTTGTGATCCGATGATTGTTCACAAAGTCAATTGAGTTTGGGATATGGTGAGGCGTTTCACCCACTAAAGGGGTCAAGATGTTGGCAATGTTGTATGTGACCGAGTTTATGCTGCTGACGATGGGCCTGAGGGGGGGTTCCCTCTTTATGGATCTTAGGGAGTCCATATGTGCATGGAATGTTGTCTTGTGTGTAGAGACGGTGGTATTGCATCCAATCAGTGGTTTCTCCTTTCTGCAGGCATTCCATTATTCTCCTCTTGCAACCACTAGCTGGACCGCGTCTCAGATGTTTATAGGCGTCAGTGTCGCTGAGTAATGACGTGGTCTTGGCGTGACGTCTGTTGTGTTGGGGATAACTGTGCAACTCCCCTTATCTGCCGGAAGGATAGTGATGTTTCCACCCATGCTCAGGGCTGTCACGGCTTTCCTTTCCTCCATGGTTAGGTTGAAAGGAGGGAGTGTCGCATTGGACACAGCTGCCGATACCCTTCACCCAAGCTGTTCCTCCTCGATCTCCATCAGATCGTTTTTCCTCATAGCCGATTCTGTGGATGTGATGATGTCAACTTGTTTGGGTGTCATGGCGAAGTTCAGTCCTTTGGCTAAGACCACCTTCTCTGATTGGTTAAGTACTTTGTCCGGAGAAGGTACTTACCCAAATCAGAGAAGGACGTCCGACTGAGACGTAGTTCTCCGATTGGGTACCCAAATCAGAGAAGGACGTCCGACTGAGACGTAGTTCTCCGATTGGGTACCCAATCAGAGAAGGACGTCCGACTAAGACGTACTTCTCCGATTGGGTACCCAATCAGAGAAGGACGTCCGACTAAGACGTACTTCTCCGATTGGGTACCCAATCAGAGAAGGACGTCCGACTAAGACGTACTTCTCCGATTGGGTACCCAATCAGAGAAGGACGTCCGACTAAGACGTACTTCTCCGATTGGGTACCCAATCAGAGAAGTACGTCTTAGTCAGACGTCCTTCTCTGATTTGGGTAAGTACCTTGTTCGGACGAGGTACTTAACCAATCAGAGAAGGTGGTCTTAGCCAAAGGACTGAATTCGCCATGACACCCAAACAAGTTGACATCATCAAATCAACAAAATCAGCTATAAGGAATACAATCTAACGGAAACCTAAGCGGAACATTTTAGGTTAAAAGGTATCAAGCAGCTCTTTCCAATGCAAAACTCTGTCCTTCCAACCTAACCGTGAAGGAAAGGAAAGCCTCGACAGCCCTGAGCATGGATGAAAAGATCACTATCCTTCCAGCAAACAAGGGGGGATGCACGGTTACCCTTAACACAACAGACTACCACGCCAAGATCACGTCATTACTCAGCGACACCGAGACCTATGAACCTTTGAGAGGCCATCCAACAAGTGGTTACAAGAGGAGAATGGTGGAATACCTACAGAAAGGAGGCACCATTGATCGGATACAATACCACCGTCTCAACACACAAGATAACATTCCATGCATATGTGGACTCCCTAAGATCCATAAAGATGGAACCCCCCCTCTGGCCCATCGTCAGCAGCATAAACTCGGTCACGTACAACATTGCCAAACATATAGCCGACATCTTGACCCCCTTTTTTTAAAAAACTTTTTTTTGATCCGGTATCCAGTTCTAGTATAATACAGCCATGGCAGGTACGCCCGACCAAGCCCATAGGGGATTCGAACCGCCGATCCCCGAGTTGGCAGGCAACGGAGTATACCGTTACGCTACCCGGACGCCCCACCTTGACTGCTTTAGTGGGCCAAACACCTCACCATATCCAAAACTCTATTGACTTTGTGAACAAGGTCCAAGGCGTAAAACTAGAACCTAATGAAACCATGCTACCCTACGACGTGACCTCGTTATTCACCTGCATCCCAACCATGGAGGCTTCCGAAATTCTGAGGCAACGTTTGCTACGGGACGACACCCTCCACGATAGGACCAACCTCAGCCCAGATTTGCCAACTACTGGACCTTTGCCTGAGTACTACATACTTCCAATTTAGGGGCCACTTTTTACACAGAAACACAGCTGTGCAATGGGCTCACCAGTATCTCCCATTGTGGCCAACTTATCTATGGAAGAGGTGGAACACAGGGCCCTGAACTCCTTCAGAGGAACACCTCCGGGCCACTGGTTCAGATATGTGGACGACACATGGGTCAAATCCAAACATAAGTGCAAGCGTTTGACCAAACACATCAACTCAGTGGACAAAAACATGAAGTTCACAAGGGAAGACGTAAAGAACAGTTTGCCCTCCTTGGTCTGTGACGTCAACATTTGGGGTTTACAGGAAACCTACACACAGACCAACTCTACTTTTTGACTCACACCACCCTCTGGAACAAACTGGGCGTCATCAATACAATGCAACACAGAGCTGACAATGTGCCCAGCAGCACTCGGGCCCAACGGGAAGAACACAAACGCCTGAAGGAAGCTTTAAAAACCTGCAGCTACCCCAGTTGGACCTTTGTGAAAACTGCAACACGTTCCAAAAAGACCAACCGGGTGAGCGATGAGAAAAGGAATGAAAGTCATCCCGTATGTTTCTGGGGTCGCCGAGAAACTCAGGAGAATTTTTAATAAACACCGCATCCCGGTATACTTCAAACCCAGCAACACACTCCAACAAAGACTGGTTCATCCCAAAGACCGTGTACCACACACCCGGAAAAAGCAATCTGGTGTATGCTGTACAATGCAATAAGGATTGCACTCACCTATACATAGGAGAAACCAAACAACCACTACACAAACGGATGTCCCAACACAGAAGGCCAAACTCCTCAGGACAAGACTCAGCAGTCTATCTACATCTAAAGGAGAAGACACTCCTTCGAGGACAGCAACGTGCACATTTTAGACAGGGAAGATGGATGGTTTTAAGTAGGGGTGAAGGAAGACATCTTATGCGAAACTGGAAAGACCATCCCTCAACAGAGGTGGTCTGCGACACCACCTACAACGCCGTCCTTTCATCTCTACACAGGAGACTCAAGAAGCCTAGCCTCCAAGAACAGTCGGTCACTAACGGCTCCAACTCCTCAAGACCACTGAATGGAGCACTAACCAAGTCGAAACTAACGCCCCCAACGACCGTCGCTGCTTATGGACATTAGCTCTGATAACGACTCGCTCGACGGTGCTTTAAGCCCCCAACGTACTCTTCGAGGCAGCGCTGCATGGAAGGCACTTCTCGCCCCCTACAGTTCCAGCCAATCGCAGCACTGGCGCTCGATTTCAACTTTTTCCCTCCTTGTGCAGTGAAGGAGTTCGATTCAAACAAAGGTCAATCTTAAAAGTGCAGCTTTTGACGTAAATACCCTTTTAAACGAAAGTTTGACTCGTGTACATTCACAAAAAGACCCTAGACTGCATTTTGGTGACAGTTTTGCTTTAACTTACTTAGCTGCTATATCTAGAGGTCTTACAACTGGATGCCTAAAGGAGTTTTGGAAAGACACCCACTCAACCATGCCTTTGTGCAGCTCACTTAAAACTAGGTTGTCTCGTAGGTGTTTAAATAAGCAAACTGGGAGACATCGGCTAATGCCCAACTACATCGCAATAGCACTACTCAGTCGCTGTCATAACCACCCAAAAAATTAATTGGCTGCGTAGAACTTAGCTAGCCCCAACTGCTAGCCCATTACTAAGTAAACTCTGTCCTGCACGGATAAGTTTAAAAGGTAGTACACCATCGAGCTAACGGCTCCAAAGAGATAAATATCAGAGTTTCATCACCAGCCAGTCACACTAGCTTGGTCTAGTCAGAAAGGCACGAACTGATGAAGCCTCTTGGATGAGAGGCGAAACGTCTTCTCGGATATATACCAAGTCCAGTTGCACTCGATTCAATTCCTTTGGATGCCATGTATAGTGACAGGCGGTAATGTGTCTACCCAAATGAGTTGAATCAAGTGCAACTGGACTTGATATATGATAACCATGACCTGGATGAATGAGAACATTCACAGACATGTTCCGGTAATGTGTATCTTATCCTAAGTGTGTGTAATATGTGAATGGGCTGTTGTGTTACGTGTGCAGCAAAAATACGTGTCCAAAGGAAAAGGGGAATCGAGGAGTAGCTCGAGTTCAAAGCTAAAGTAGTAGTCCGAGGAGGTTGGTTGGCAGGCTAGCCGGCTCTGCGCAACAGGTCAGAGGTATGCTACGGGAAGATCTGGCAATGGAGGAGAGAGGAGACCAGGTTCTTGTAGGGGTTGTAGATGGGGCAATGAGTGACAGGGGAAGTGCAGAGCCGTGCTGCCAGCAGAGGCGCCGTGCCCGTTGGGAGGTGCTGGTGACCTCAGGGTCTGAGTCCGTTGAAGGTGACGGGGTGAATCGCGAGATACCACCTCATCCTTAATAACCTCGCTTAGTGCATTGTGGAAACGCTGCCTGGAGCGCCTCGTTCTGCCCACTTTGCGTAGCGAGGGTCCTAAATTCCACGGCGAACTCCGTCACGCTGCGTGCGCCCCGTCGGAGCGTGAGGAGACGTTTGGCGACCTCCTTGCCACAGACGGGGTGATCGAAGACTTTCTTCATCTCCGTGGTGAAAGCCTCGTACGTGACACAAGCAGCCGTTCCCTCTCCAGTTCAGAGCTACCCCAGATGAGCACGTAACCCCTCAGACAGCCCACAAAACAGGCGATGCGGGAGCGGTCAGTGGAATAGGAAAGGGGTTATTAGTCAAACACCAGGGTTCACTGGGTCAGAAAGGCTCGACAGCACCACCCCCCCCCAGTCGCCGTCATGACGCTCCGGTGCGGCAACGAACGGCTCCCAATGGAACGAGGCCGACAGGAGAGCGGGGCCGGGAGCTGTGGCAGTGGCTGCGACGACGGGTCGAGCGGAGGCAGCGGTGCGGAGGAGAGCTCCTGGATAATCTGCTTCAAGTGAGCCTACCTGGCTGGCGATAGTCTGTAGTTGCAGGATTACCAAAGAGCGGATTTCGTCCGGAAAAGACCGGGGCTCCTGTACCTGGTCTTGCAAAGCTTGGTGGGCCGTGACCATCTCCCGGAGCTGCCCAGCCTGAGCTGTGAGAGACTGGACTTGCTTGAAGAGGGCGCGGCGCACCGTGTCCGCTTGTTTTCCTCCGGGTTGAGTCTCCGAGTGGGCTGGGTCCATCTTGGTCAGATCTTCTGTTACGGGTCGTGCAGGAGGATCCAGACGACCACTTGGGAGGCGGAGGACTCTCAGTGACGTTTACTGAAAAATAAAAGGGAGAAAAAATAAGGGAGAGAGAAATGCGGAATGTCTATGGTGCTGAGATAGTTTTGTTTGTGGGGTGTGTCAATATGCGATGTGTAGTGACAGGCATAATGTGTCTAGCTGTGTGTTAGTGTAAATTATCCTAAGTGTGTGTAATGTGTGAATGGGGCGTTGGATGTTGTGTAAGTGTGCGCTTACCAGCAAAAATACCAGTCCGAAGGCAAAGGGGAATCGGGAAGTAGTCCGACTTCAAAACCAAAGCGGTAGTCCGGGGAGGTTGGTTGGCAAGCGAGCCGGCTCTGCGCAACAGATCAGAGGAATGCTATGAAAACATCTGGAAACGAAGAGGGAGAGGACCAGGTTCTTATGGGGGTTGAAAGGATTGCAGATGGGGAACAGCTGAGATGATTGTAGATGGGGCACAGCTGAGGGAATGAGTGACCGGGGAAGTGCAGAGCCGTGCTGCCAGTCTACCAGCAGATGGCATCAGAGGCGCCGTCGGGCGCTCCCTGCCCCTTGGGAGGTGCTGGGGACTAAAGGAGCTGGGCCTGAGAGTAGGAACATTGTACGCCGGCCTGATAGAGACGGCCTTGGAGTAGAAACACAATGTGCACCCACCTCATTAGGACGGCCTTGGAGCAGGAACGCCATGCACATAAACCTGATTAGGACACGCGCTACACCTGCAAGACAACATGAGGGAAACGGGACCGACAGTGACGAAAGGAAACCAAGAAGAAGAAGATCACGCCTGTCTCTGAAAAAGAACCACGCCTTGTTGTTTTAGTATATATCACTATGTGTTTCTGTTATTTGGCAGACGACTCCCGGTTGCACCGAGGGTACGTCTCCAGCGCTGCAGCATTACCTGTGAACTATTTGTTGTGTGCCAATAAAATGACACGAACCAGCAAGAAGTCGTCTGACTGAAAAGGGGGAATGATTCAGTCTTCCAATCTGTGCAAGGTGCAATGTCCAGATCCTACCACAATCACAGGGGCAAGTTAATGTAGAGGCGATGATGATGAATCCAAATCCAGGGCGATGATGGGGGCAATCCGAAGGGGGTATCCAAGGGTTCCAAAAGGTGTAGCAAGGGGGGTTGTTCGAGGTACTAAAAAAACCAGTCTGCACAAAATTGTACAGATTCCTTATTAATTGCAATCTCTATCAAACAATTACAAACAAAATAAAAATACCCAAATCTAGAGTCAATTCTCAGAATTAAATCATTTCCTACGTATAACTAATATGCGGCTGAATGACAACAGCCTGTTGCTGTAAGAACAGTTAAAAACAATGTCATCGCAGCCAGGCTGCGGCACTATCAACGTGAATTCACGTCTGGCTGGCTGCTATGGTTTCCATGGATGCCATGTAGCCCGAGTTGGCTCGGTGGCTAGGGGCAACTGGAGCTTAGTTTTTTTTAACAACAAGCATATTATTATATTAAAATGTCTAACATTCCTACATCAAATAAACCCTATGGACCGGGTGTCCTGACTGGTTTTAAAGCTCTGAATCATATGGGAACTGCTAAGGATCATAGATATACGTTTTAGCTGGGTTAGCTTAGATTAGCAACCAATGGAAAATTGTCAGTCTTTAGATTTCAAGATTTTAAACTCTTATCTTACCAGGATTCCAGCAGCGTACAAAACACAAGAGAAAAGAGTCTTCCTTCTTCCTTCAACAGGAGATCACCTGTCTTTGGATAAAATCAAGATATCCTACGTGAATGGCTATGATTACATGGAACACAGAAAGCTGTTTACTTTTTAGCTTTGGCTAGCGGCTCACCAAGGAAGCTTCGTGGGAGGGATCTTTTTTGTCGTAGTTCAAATGTCCTGTAGCTCAAATATCCGTAGTTCAAATATCAATAATTCAAGTATCTGTAAGGTAGTAATGTAAGTCCGCCACAGGGTGGCACTGTTACGCTGTATGTTCCCCTGGGAATGCCGCAAATGGCGAGGTTTGTCCCTTTTGCAACACCGTACCCCTAGTTCTTGTCCCGGGCAAAAGGCTACGTTGATCATATGTTTTTTGTTTCTTCTGCCGGAAGGTGAGCAGTGTTACTGGCGGTCTGCATTATCATAAAAATATTGATTTATATCCCACATATTGTCTAACTGTTTATTCTGTGGTGTTACTAGACAAGTTTGCTTATAACCTAGTTAAAGTTTGATGTCGAACATTGTACTTGGCAAGAGAAATGTGACAAAAAAGTGTTGGCTAGCCTGTTGAGCATTAGCATGGCATATAACGCAGGATGCAGTGTTATTTGAGCAGAAAATCCATGGTTTTTTTGTTGTTTAATTTTATGGGTAATAAGTGCCTTATTTAATTTGTAATGGATGACATTTGCTTTGGTTTTGCCGTAAGGTAGCATTTTGATATGAGATGTGTTTATTTGCACTTTTTATTTTAATTTTATTGAGAAAGAAAAATGTTTTTTTTTGTTTCTTCTGCCGGAAGCTGTGAGTATGATGAGGCCAGCGGCCAGCTGATTGATGAGAGGTGAAGTGTAAGCGAGTGCCAGTAAAGTGTCCAGGTCTCAGCCACGATCCCAAGCCTCCGCCTCCTTCCTTTTCCACGCAAACGTCATACCACAACAAACACAACGCAGAGTCCCAGGGCGTGTAGGGAGACGACGGCCCAACGCCAAGTGCGGGTTACATATCCATAGTCAAAGTTGTCCGTATTTCTAAATGTCCGTATTTCTCTTCTCTATTGTTGACGGTTGTCTGTATGGTTTAAACTCTGTAGCTCGTGTGCCTCCTAGAGGCTACTCGTGGAACTTACATACGTCACAGGGTACGTGTAATCATGTGGGTTACATGTGCGTTGTATTCAAGCTTTAATCTAAGGCCCGCAAGTGTTTATTCTTTTTATTTAGACCCATTTTCAGAAACGTCAGAAAAATAGAATGCATCACACAAAATCGAGTACCTATTTAATAACATTCATGATTAGTTTTGTGTTGCCTCCTGTATGTAACTCTGACTCTACATTCAGGTATCCGCCAAGTGCTCCTCATCACCTAATCAACCGGTCAACCAATCCAGTCTTCATCAGCTGTGCAGTCTCCCATTTGAACCCCCACATGTCTTCAGTTCAGCGGCCAGCTGGTTTAGTTTGTGTGTTGGAGCCACTTTGCGTTTGTAACGTCTGGCCCCGTTTTTGGTGAAGTTTGCATTTGGACTATTTTGAGTTATGTTCAGTTGTTTGGCTCTTTTGGGCGAGGGGATCAAGGTAGGACGCCTATGGGCGAACACCCCATCACGTAGCTTACCTCTGTTAGACACACCAGGTTAGCAGCGGGTGCCACTTGTTGTCTTTAGGTTTGGTGCTTTTCAGCACCGTCAAGGTCCTGTCATTGTGTTAATAAATATTGATATATTTAAACGTTTGTCTCACTGTGTTGCACCCTCACCTCAGTACACTAATTGTTGCACCCTCTCCAGACCGAGGGTCGTAACAATCAGCATTAATGAGCTTGTTATATGACCAAAAAAACAGTCTATGAGTCTGTGGGAGATGGAGAGAGAGACAGAGGCAAAGGCAGGGGGGGGGGGCTTGATCATTTCTGCAAAATTAAACACTGTTAGAAGCAGAGAGAGTCAGCACCTCCAAGTCTGAGGCCATGGCCCTCTACCGGAGAACGGTGGATTGCTCCTTCCGGGTTGGGGATGAGTTGTTGCCTCAAGTGAAGGACTTCGAGTATCTCGGGGTCTTGTTCACGAGTGAGGGTAGGACGGAGCGGGAGACTTGACAGGCGCATTGCTGCAGCATCAGCTGTTATCCTCCCCAGTGCGTGCTGAAGGCCGCTTTCTGATGACGCCATGGAGGGTGTGCAGTAAAACACGAGGGCGTTTAATTCCTATTGAAGACTGAGTCGGTATGTTTACACATGCCCCGTGATGGCCTGGCGGCCTGTCCAGGGTGTCTCCCCTCCTGCCGCCCAACGACTGCTGGGATAGGCTCCAGCATCCCCGCCACCCTGAGAGCAGGATAAGCGGTTTGGATAACGGATGGAGGGATAGAAGCAAAGAGAATGGAAGACAGAAAGACAAAAAAAGAACACCAAATGAATGAAAGAGAAAGCCAAAACAAGACAGGAGTCTCATTTCTAAATAACTCTAAAGAAGTTATATTTTAGAGAGAACAGGAGAGGTGTGTGTGTGTGTATATATATATACATATATATATATACACTGCTCAAAAAAATAAAGGGAACACATAAGCAATGCAATGTAGCTCCAAGTCAATCACACTTTTGAGATATCAACCTGTCCAGTTAGGAAGCAACACTGATTTGTGAATCAATTTCACCTGTTGGTAAATTGTCTAATTTCCACCTGGTGGAAATTAGACAAGTTGCAAGACAACCCCTATAAAAGGAATGGATTTGCAGGTGGTGGCCACAGATCATTTGCCTGTCCTCATCTTTTCTGGCCGATCTTTGGTTAGTTTTTCGTTTTGCTAGTGCCCTCACCACTAGAGGTGGCATGAGGCGGTATCTGCAACCTACAGAAGTTGCTCAGGTAGTGCAGCTCATCCAGGATGGCACATCAATGCGTGCTGTGGCAAGAAGATTTGATGTGTCTCCCAGCACAGTGTCCAGAGCATGGAGGAGGTACCAGGAGACAGGCCAGTACACCAGGAGACGTGGAGGGGGCCGCAGGAGGACAACAACCCCACAGCAGGACCGCTATCTGGTCCTTTGTGCAAAGAGGAACAGGAGGAGCACTGCCGGAGCCCTACAAAACGACCTTCAACAGGCCACTAATGTGCAGGTTTCTGCTCAAACAGTGAGAAACAGAATGCATGAGGATGGTATGAGGGCCCGACGTCCACAATTGGGGCCTGTGCTCACAGCCCAACACCGTGCAGCCCGATTGACCTTTGCCAGAGAACATCTTGGTTGGCAGATTCGCCATTGGCGCCCTGTGCTCTTCACAGATGAGAGCAGGTTCACACTGAACACATGTGACAGACGTGAGAGAGTCTGGAGACGCTGTGGAGAACGTTCTGCTGCCTGCAACATCCTCCAGCATGACCGGTTTGGCGGTGGGTCAGTGATGGTCTGGGGAGGCATATCCTTGGAGGGCCGCACAGACCTCTACGTGCTAGCCAGAGGTACCATGACTGCCATTAGGTACCGGGATGAGATCCTCAGACCCATTGTCAGACCATATGCTGGTGCAGTGGGCCCTGGGTTCCTGCTCATGCATGACAATGCTCGTCCTCATGTGGCCAGAGTGTGTCAGCAGTTCCTGTATGTCCAGGGCATTGATGCTATGGACTGGCCTGCACGTTCCCCAGACCCGAATCCAATCGAGCACCTCTGGGACATCATGTCTCGTACCATCCGCCAACGCGATGTCGCACCACAGACTGTCCAGGAGTTGACCGATGCCCTGATCCAGGTCTGGGAGGAGATCCCTCAGGAGACCATCCGTCGTCTCATCAGGAGCATGCCCAGACGTTGTAGGGAGTGCATACAGGCACGCGGAGGCCACACACACTACTGAGCCTCATTTTGAATCGTCTTGAAGAATTTCCACAGAAGTTGGATCAGCCTATGTTCTCATTTTCCACTTTGATTTTGAGTATGATTCTGAATCCAGACCTTAATGGGCTAATGATTTTGATTTCCATTGATCATTCTTAGGTTATTTTGCTCTAAACACATTCCTCTGTCTAATAAATAAAGATTTTCAGCTGAAATATTTCATTCATCGAGGTCTATATTGTGTTTTTAGGTGTTCCCTTTATTTTTTTGAGCTGTGTGTGTGTGTGTATATATATATATAAAATTGGTGGGGGTCTGTAGGCTGGAAGCCATGCCATAGCCTACAGGTTACCTCAGTGTTTTCTGCCTTGTCTACCTGTGTTTTAATTTGTAATTCTTACCCTCTTTGATTCTATAGAGTTTGACGGGTTTGGGAAATATTTCATTTCCCTATTGGTTTAACACGTGCATGTTGTATTTCATATAAAATAAAAGAGGCGGGGAAAAAAGGTGTGCTTTGTGCATGTGTTCATGAACATGTTGTGGCGACCCTGCACTGCTGGGAGTTCTGAGGCTCCAGCATCCCCGCGACCCTGAGAGCAGGATAAGCGGTTAAGACGATGGGTGGATGGATGGAGATGGTCTATCTTCCCCCTGCTGTCTGCCCACCATGGTTTGTGGAGCGGGGAGGGGGCGGGGCGCTGGCTCGCTGGTTACTAGGCGACCTGTGAGTTGTTGAGATACTGACGGTCTGTACGTCGTGGCTGTGGCCGACAACAGTCGAGAGTAAAGACGGCGTTCGGTTCTCAGTCTGTAAGTGTGATCCGTAATGGCGGTGAACGCTCCAATATGAACGAGGGACAATACTGTAAAGCTCGCCCCTCGTTTATTGTCAGGGAGGAATTCAATAATTGACACGGCAGAGGAATAACGTGTACGCATTTCGTGGGTCATTCAAATCGAATAATGTATCTACACCGGTTGTACCCATAAACTGCCATTTTTCTCTTCTTGTCTTTGGCCAAAGGCTGCCCCCTGTACGTGGAACGGTGTACTGCAGCTCCCTCAGCGCGACTGTGCTTGAAAAGCCTCCACGACTACTACTACTACTACTTTCGGCTGCTCCCGTTAGGGGTCGCCACAGCGGATCATCCGTTTCCATTTCTTCCTGTCTTCTGCGTCTTCCTCTGTCACATCAGCCACCTGCATGTCTTCCCTCACCACATCCATAAACCTCCTCTTTGGCCTTCCTCTTCTCCTCTTCCCTGGCAGCTCCATATTCAGCATCCTTCTCCCAATATACTCAGCATCTCTCCTCCACACATGTCCAAGCCATCTCAATCTTGCCTCTCTTGCTTTGTCTCCAAACCGTCCAACCTGAGCGGTCCCTCTAATATAATCGTTCCTAATCCTGTCCTTCTTCGTTACTCCCAGTGAAAATCTTAGCATCTTCAACTCTGCCACCTCCAGCTCCGCCTCCTGTCTTTTCGTCAGTGCCACTGTCTCCAAACCATATAACATAGCTGGTCTCACAACCATCTTGTAAACTTTCCCTTTAACTCTTGCTGGTACCCTTCTGTCGCAAATCACTCCTGACACACTTCTCCACCCACTCCAACCTGCCTGCACTCTCTTTTTCACCTCTCTACTGCACTCCCCGTTACTTTGGACAGTTGACCCCAAGTATTTAAACTCAGATGCCTTTGTCACCTCCACTCCTTGCATCCTGACCATTCCACTGTCCTCTCTCTCATTCACGCATAGGTATTCCGTCTTGCTCCTACTGACTTTCATTCCTCTTCTCTCTAGTGCATACCTCCACCTCTCCAGGCTCTCCTCGACCTGCACCCTACTCTCGCTACAGATCACAATGTCATCCGCGAACATCATCGTCCATGGAGACTCCTGCCTGATCTTGTCCGTCAACCTGTCCATCACCATTGCAAACAAGAAAGGGCTAAGAGCCGATCCTTGATGTAATCCCACCTCCACCTTGAACCCATCTGTCATTCCAACCGCACACCTCACCATTGTCACACTTCCCTCATACGTATCCTGCACCACTCCTACATACTTCTCTGCAACTCCTGACTTCCTCATACAATACCACACCTCCTCTCTCGGCACTCTGTCATAAGCTTTCTCTAAATCCACAAATACACAATGTAACTCTTTCTGGCCTTCTCTATACTTCTCAATCAACATTCTCAAAGCAAACATCGCATCTGTGGTGCTCTTTCGTGGCATGAAACCATACTGCTGCTCGCTGATCGTCACCTCTCCTCTTAACCTAGCTTCTATTACTCTTTCCCAAATCTTCATGCTGTGGCTGATCAACTTTATACCTCTGTAGTTGTTACAGTTCTGCACATCGCCCTTGTTCTTGAAAATCGGTACCAGTATGCTTCTTCTCCACTCCTCAGGCATCCTCTCACTTTCCAGGATTGTGTTAAACAATCTAGTTAGAAACTCCACTGCCATCTCTCCTAAACATCTCCATGCCTCCACAGGTATGTCATCAGGACCAACTGCCTTTCCATTCTTCATCCTCTTCATAGCTGCCCTCACTTCCTCCTTGCTAATCCGCTGAACTTCCTGATTCACTATCCCTACATCATCCAACCTTCTCTCTCTCTCATTTTCTTCATTCATCAGCCCCTCAAAGTATTCCTTCCACCTTCTTAGCACACTCTCCTCGCTTGTCAGCACATTTCCATCTCTATCCTTGATCGCCCTAACTTGCTGCACATCCTTTGCAGCTTGGTCCCTCTGTCTAGCCAATCGGTACAAGTCCTTTTCTCCTTCCTTAGTGTCTAATCTGTCATACAACTCACCATATGCCTTTTCCTTTGCCTTCACCACCTCTCTCTTTGCTTTACGCTGCATCTCCTTGTACTCCTGTCTACTTTCTTCATCTCTCTGACTATCCCACTTCTTCTTTGCCAACCTTTTCCTCTGTATAATTTGCTGTACTTCCTCATTCCACCACCAAGTCTCCTTGTCTTCCTTCCTCTGTCCTGATGACATACCAAGTACCTTCCTAGCTGTCTCCCTCACTATTTCTGCAGTGGTTTTCCAGCCATCTGGCAACTCTTCACTACCACCCAGTGCCTGTCTTAACTCCTGCCTGAACTCCACACAACAGTCTTCCTTCTTCAACTTCCACCATTTAATCTTCGGCTGTGTCTTCACTCGCTTCCTCTTCTTGGTCTCCAAAGTCATCCTACAGACCACCATCCGATGCTGCCTGGCTACGCTCTCCCCTGTCACCACCTTGCAGTCTCCAATCCCTTTTAGATAGTGCCTTCTACATAAGATATAGTCCACCTGTGTGCACTTTCCTCCACTCTTGTACGTCACCCTGTGTTCCTCCCTCTTCGACGACGCGGCGCTTAAATTCCAGGAACCAGAAACTGAAACTTAGCGGCTACTCGCTCCCTTCTGCATCCTGTTATGTGCTACGGCCTGTCTATTGGCGGGCGACTGGGTCCGACCGGAAATCAAAAGCACAGCTTTCGAGAAAACGAGAGCGGCAGAGAGAGGTGTGCACGCGCCGTTTTATTATCTTATGCCGGCGTGCTTCAGTAGAGACTGA
Source organism: Lampris incognitus (assembly GCF_029633865.1). Lineage (NCBI taxonomy): Eukaryota > Metazoa > Chordata > Actinopteri > Lampriformes > Lampridae > Lampris > Lampris incognitus. The sequence continues at coordinate 52,656,572 of NC_079220.1, read as the reverse complement.
TCTGAAACTGATCATCCTGGATCTTTCCACAATCCAAGCAAAACGTAAGTGATTTTTTTTTGTGTGTCTATATCACATATGTAAACTATGAACAGAGCAACAGGGTGTTTTATTACAGCTATTTGTAGTTATAATGTTTGGTGGTCAGAATATCAGAATATTAAAACTGTTGAATAAAACATTCTATGGCAATGTTTACAGTAAATGTGTGCTGTGTAAGATAAAGGGGAAACTAATTGGAAAAAGAGGCACATATGCAAGTCTCTAACTTGTGGATACAGATAAGAAGCAAATCCAAGAACGTAATACATGAATGAGGAAGTTGTGAGAAACTGTTTGACCTTTGTTTTGTAAGGCCGTTTAAACCAAGTTGATCAGAGGTGTTCATTGCCACTTATCTATAGATAAGTGTTGGATTTCATCAGCATGTAATCTTTATTTTGGGCAAAATGAAAACCAAAAGCTTAAATGATACAGATCAATCCATCCATCCATTCAAAACGTTTTGTGTCACACACACGTATCTGTGAATGTTCTCCTTCATCAAGGTCAGGGTTGTCCAAAGGAGTTGAATCAAGTGCAACTGGACTTGATTCAACTCCTTTGGATAACACACACACACATAGTATCATGTGTCATCTTCAGGCTACATTCTGTACGGCAATGTCGATTCCAAAGCTTTAGGCCCAGAGTGGTTCCGAACAGTATTAAGTATCAAGTATTAAGATGACTTGAGCCGTATTTCCACCCAAAGTACCCAGAACTTTTTGTCCCAGGAACTACTTTATAGGGAAATAAAATGTTCCCTCAGCCCATTGTTCTCTGCATTTCCATTGTGGCCTAAGTACCCACGAAAAGCAGGCAAATTAGTCCGGTGATGTATGAAAAAGCAACGGCTGTTTTCATGGGCGGATCATGACTCAATGGGCCCCAGGGCACGGATGTGTAAAAGCCCCCCCTTCCCCCCAGAAGGGCAGGTACACTGACTTGCAGCCAACAGCACAATAACTATATTCACTTGTACCGTAACAGGATTCACAGTGCACATACGCACAATTAACACCAACGGCACATTAAATAAGGCACACCTGCAGCTTCCTTCAGTTTTTCGGTAGGACTTTTGGGGCTCTGTTTGTTAGGGCTCGGTCTGTTGACCAACCTGGCAACCAGCAATGAGAGCGGGGGAAGGGCGCGTCTGAAACACCTGCAGCCTACCTACTCGTTAACCACTCTAGTATAAGTTTGTTTGCTTTCCAGAACTCGTCGCGAGTTCGTCCTGAACAGTCCCGTGAGTAAATTCTTCGTCTCGAGTTTTGTGACATTTCTGTGTCTCCCGGTGGAGTACAGATTGTAGTATTCTCCGTGTTTTTTGCTTGTTTGATTATTCCCTTGTGTCAGTTCTCCTTGAGAGCTTGTTCGGAGAAGAACTCTCTTTGTGTTTTCCCCATTGGATTTTCCCATCGTGATTTTCTAGTTGAGATCAAGTTTTTGATATTCTAATTTCTCCTCTCTCACTGTGGATCTTATTACTCGGTTGGACTTCTACCTTAAAGGAGCACTTTGTGTTTTTTTTCCCCTTTCGGACTTTAAAGGAGCAGTTTGTGTTTTTTTCCCTTTCGGATTAAGGGGGCAGTTTACGTTTTCCCATTTTTAAGAAGCTATTCTCTAGTTCCGCCTGAAGCGCCTCCCCCTTCTGTCCAGGCCCGGCCGGCTCTCCTCTACGAGTCCTGCCAGGTTGGTGCCTTACTTTGTCTTGTGTTGTCGCTATTGGGTTCGTTCTACAAACCTTAACAGTACGAACTCGCCGCTCACTATGAACCCAGACAACCTAGACGCCAATCCTGTCCAGGCTGCTCTCTATAAGCAGATTCAGCTTACAGCCTCCCACGGCCAGCAACTACAAGAGGCCGCTGTTGCCATGCAGGGCCTCCGGGCTCAGGTGCAACCCCTCCAGGCTTCGGTGGATTCTCTTTCGGCCCAGCAAGCGGCGCTCGCGAGCCAACAAGAGGAGGTTCTTAAGCAGTTGCAAACTCTCACAGCGGCTATCACCATCCAGCCAGCTGTCCCACCAGTTCCGGCCGCCCCTCCTCCAGCAGTGCCCGCAGCCGTTGCCTTAGACAATCCTACCGTTTATGCTTCGGATTTCCGGGAGCCCAGTATCTCCAATCCCAAGCCTTTTGATGGCAACTTTGAGACCTGTGCCACGTTCATCATGCAGTGTGAGCTTGTCTTCGCCCACCATTCCAGGGGGTTCACCACAGATGCTGCAAGAGTTGCTTACGTGACTAACCTGCTGACTGGCCGCGCTGCTCAGTGGGCCACTGCTTCCTGGTCCATGGGGGCCAGTTTCTGCTCTTCCTACGATGACTTTGTGGCTGAGCTTCGGAAGGTATTCCATCATCCAGTGTACGGTCAGGATCCGGGTGTCCGACTGAGCAGGATCCAGCAGGGCAGTGGCAGTGTCACTGACTACTCAGTCGAGTTCAGGCTGGCTGCGGCTGAGAGTGGCTGGAACGACCAGTCACTTCGGGTAACCTTCCGTAGGGGCCTCAGCGATGCCGTCAAGGATCAGCTAGCCACCCGGGAGGATCCTACCTCTCTCGACGACCTTATCAGCCTTGCCATCCGCATCGATGGACGTCTCCGCGAGAGAAGGCGCGAGCGAGGTCTACGGGGAACCGTTTCTACCTCTCAGCCATCCAGAGCCTCCGAAGGGGGCTCTTCTTCGTCGCACTCCACTTCCCCTGTGGCAAGCCTCTCCTCCTCCCAGACAGTGACAGAGGAGGAACCTATGCAGCTTGGGCGTACACGACTGACTCCCGCTGAACGTGAGGCCCGGTTCAAGGCAGGTCTCTGTCTTTACTGCGGTCTTAAGGGACACCGGATCAGCGAGTGTCCTACGCGGCCAAAAGATTAGGCTCACTGGGACCCCGGGAGATCCTAGTGAGCCGTCTTTCCTGTTCCCGCCATCCTGCTCCGGCTAACCATCTTGTGAGCGTTACCCTGGCTTGGGCAGACCAGCGGCTCACTGTAGGAGCACTCATCGATTCGGGAGCTGATGGGTGTTTCTTGGACTCTACGTTTGCTGCTCAAGCTAACATTCCATGTGAGGAATTGGAGAGGCCAATAGAGGCCTTTGCTCTGGATGAGCGCCGCCTGGCCAGTGTTACCCGACAGTCCTGTCCCGTGTCTCTCACTATTGCTGGAAACCATGTGGAGAGCCTTCAGTTCTTCGTCATCCAGTCTCCCTTAGTTCCTGTGATCTTGGGGCGTCCCTGGTTGGCTCAGCATGAGCCACACATTGCTTGGTCGTCTGGTAACATTTTGGAGTGGAGCTCCTCCTGTCACGCCCGGTGTCTTCAGGCCGCACCTGGTCCAGCAGTCCAGACTGTTCCGATTGCCCCTCCTCCCGATCTTTCCTCTGTTCCTCCCGAGTATCATGATCTCGGGGAGGTCTTCAGCAAGACGCGGGCTCAGTCTCTCCCTCCGCATCGGCCATATGATTGTGCTATCAACCTCCGTCCTGGGGCCTCTCTCCCTAGCAGTCGTCTTTACAGCCTTTCCATTCCCGAGAAGGCTGCTATGGACGATTACATTTCAGAATCGTTGGCGGCAGGGCTCATCCGACCCTCATCCTCCCAGGTGGCAGCTGGTTTCTTTTTCGTTAAGAAGAAGGATGGTGGTCTCCGACCCTGCATTGATTATCGCCAACTCAACGACATCACCATCAAGAATAAATACCCCCTGCCTCTGATGAGCTCCACCCTCGAACCCCTGACCCAGGCGACTGTCTTCACTAAGCTGGATCTCCGGAACGCCTACCATCTCGTTCGGATCCGGAAAGGGGACGAGTGGAAGACAGCCTTTAAGACTCCCCGTGGTCATTATGAGTACCTGGTAATGCCGTTCGGCCTCACCAACGCCCCGGCGGTGTTCCAGGCACTCATGAATGACATCCTTCGCGACATGCTCGACCAATTCGTTGTCGTCTACCTTGATGACATCCTCATCTTCTCCAGGTCCCTCGAGGAGCATGTCCAGCACGTGCGGCAGGTTCTCGAACGCCTCCTTCGTAACCGGCTGTTCGTCAAGGCTGAGAAATGCCTGTTCCATTCTGAGTCAGTGGACTACTTAGGTTTTATCGTGGAGGGAGGCAAGACTCGAGCTGATCCTCGCAAGATCAAAGCGGTGGTGGAATGGCCGGATCCTAAGTCACGTAAGGAACTGCAGAGCTTCCTCGGGTTCGCGAACTTTTACAGGAGGTTCGTCCGAAACTACAGCTCTGTAGCAGAACCCCTCACCCGTCTAACCTCCCCCTCTCAGCCGTTCGTCTGGTCCCCAGCTGCTCGCTCTGCATTTCTGTCGCTCAAGGAGAGGTTCACCAGTGCCCCCGTCCTACTCCATCCCGATCCCAAGAGGCAGTTAATAGTTGAGGTGGACGCTTCGGACACCGGATTGGGGGCTGTGCTCTCCCAACGATCAGAGACCGACCAGAAGGTTCATCCTTGCGCGTTCTTCTCCCGCCGGTTCCTTCCCGCCGAGGAGAACTACGATGTTGGTAATCGGGAGCTTCTCGCTGTAGTGGCTGCACTTGAGGAATGGCGCCATTGGCTGGAGGGGGCAGAGCATCCATTTACCATCTGGACTGATCATAAGAGCCTGACGTTCATCCGGGCAACCAAACGTCTCAATGGTCGGCAGGCACGGTGGGCCAGTTTCCTCAGTCGGTTCGACTTCACACTGACTTATCGTCCTGGCTCCCGCAACACCAAGGCAGATGCTCTGTCTCGTCAACACCTTAAGGAACCTGTAACGGTGGAGCCAAGTCCCGTCCTCCCTGAGACCAAGGTCGTTGGCGTGGTGACCTGGGGCCTTGAAACGGTGGTCAAGCGCGCCTTGCGCTCCAGTCCAGCCCCGAGCAACGTGCCGCCTCGCCGACTGTTTGTTCCGGACTCAGTGAGGTCTCGGGTCCTCAAATGGGGCCACACCAGTCAGCTCGCTTGCCACCCTGGAGTCCACCGCACTTTCACTTTCATAGCTCGACGGTTCTGGTGGCCCACTATGAGGAGGGACGTCAAGGAGTTCGTCATGGCCTGCACCATCTGTGCCCGCAGCAAGGCCTCTCACCAGGCACCGGCTGGTCTGCTGCAGCCCCTTCCTATTCCCAGTCGGCCCTGGTCCCATGTGGCGTTGGATTTTGTCTCTGGACTTCCTCCGTCTCAGGGCAACACAGTGATCCTGACGGTGGTGGATCGCTTCAGCAAGGGTGTTCACCTGGTGGCTTTGCCTAAGCTTCCTTCTGCTTCAGAAACCGCTGACCTCCTGATGAGCCACGTCTTCCGTTTGCATGGACTTCCCAAGGACATTGTGTCAGACAGAGGGCCCCAGTTTGTTTCCCGTGTGTGGCGTGCTTTCTGCAAGGGGTTGGGCGCCTCGGTCAGCCTTTCGTCGGGATATCATCCGCAGACTAACGGACAGACTGAGAGGATGAACCAGAGTGTGGAATCTGCTCTCCGTTGCGTCGCTGCCAAGAAGCCAACCTCCTGGAGTCAGTTTCTCCCCTGGGTCGAGTATGCGGTCAACTCCCTGGTCAGCTCCGCCACCGGCCTCTCGCCCTTTGAGGCATCCCTGGGTTACCAGCCGCCCGTCTTCTCTGCACAGGAGTCCGAAGTGGAGGTTCCCTCCGTGCAGACTCATCTGGACCGCTGTCGTCGTGTCTGGGAGATCACCAGGGCTGCGCTGCTCCGTGCTACGGAACGTGCCAGACGAGGAGCTAACCGTCGCCGATCCACAGCACCAGCTTACCAACCCGGACAGAGAGTCTGGCTGTCCACCAAGGATCTCCCCCTTCAGTCCTCTGCCAAGAAGCTGAATCCCCAGTTCGTTGGACCCTTCGAGATCCAGGAAGTACCCAGTCCTGCAGTTGTGCGTCTTAAGCTCCCGGCCTCCATGAAGATCCATCCGGTTTTTCATGTGTCCCGAGTAAAGCCTGTCTCCGAGAGCCCCCTTATGCCTCCGGCCCCAGCTCCGCCTCCCCCTGAGATTGTGGATGGGCATCCACAGTGGAAGGTCCGTCGGCTGATGGACGTCCGACGCAGGGGACGGGGGTTCCAGTATTTGGTTGACTGGGAGGGCTATGGGGTGGAGGAACGAAGCTGGGTATCCCGCCAGCTCATCATGGACCCTGGTCTGCTCGCTGAGTTCTATCGCCGTCACCCTGACAAGCCTGGCAGGTCGCCTGGTGGCTCCCGTAGAGGGGGGGGGGGTACTGTTAGGGCTCGGTCTGTTGACCAACCTGGCAACCAGCAATGAGAGCGGGGGAAGAGCGCGTCTGAAACACCTGCAGCCTACCTACTCGTTAACCACTCTAGTATAAGTTTGTTTGCTTTCCAGAACTCGTCGCGAGTTCGTCCTGAACAGTCCCGTGAGTAAATTCTTCGTCTCGAGTTTTGTGACATTTCTGTGTCTCCCGGTGGAGTACAGATTGTAGTATTCTCCGTGTTTTTTGCTTGTTTGATTATTCCCTTGTGTCAGTTCTCCTTGAGAGCTTGTTCGGAGAAGAACTCTCTTTGTGTTTTCCCCATTGGATTTTCCCATCGTGATTTTCTAGTTGAGATCAAGTTTTTGATATTCTAATTTCTCCTCTCTCACTGTGGATCTTATTACTCGGTTGGACTTCTACCTTAAAGGAGCAGTTTGTGTTTTTTTTCCCCTTTCGGACTTTAAAGGAGCAGTTTGTGTTTTTTTCCCTTTCGGATTAAGGGGGCAGTTTACGTTTTCCCATTTTTAAGAAGCTATTCTCTAGTTCCGCCTGAAGCGCCTCCCCCTTCTGTCCAGGCCCGGCCGGCTCTCCTCCACGAGTCCTGCCAGGTTGGTGCCTTACTTTGTCTTGTGTTGTCGCTATTGGGTTCGTTCTACAAACCTTAACAGTAATTGACATGAATGACTAAGCCCTTTGACTATGCGACAAGAAATGCAAAGTTAATAATAACGACTTCATGCAGAGACTCTGGCTTAGGGGACCCCTGAGCCCTTGGGCCCTTAAAGACTTGGACTTGACTCAGACTCAAGAAGCTTCATTTTTGGGCTTGACCCAGCTTGTCTTCAGAAAGTGTTTATGTGGACTTGGTCTCGCCTTAGATGGGTTGGCAACAGGGCTCCACAGCGCCGCAAACGTCACCATGGATGCAACCAATCATTTAGGTCTAGAGGCCATTGACTAGTCAGAGGAGAGGACAGACTGGAAAAAGGTGCTCGGCTGGAATTGCTATTTGATTTAAAAGCTGAGGTGCATCAAGAACAAAGGCTGAAATGAAAATCTTGAATTTACAAATTATGGACCATCCGCTGTTGAGAAATTTTTATTTGAATAAATAGACAAATATGTTAATTCATGTTTAAGTAAAAGAGGCATGAAAATACATTGTTGCAGTTGGGATGCTCTGTTTACAATAGTCGCAGTTGTCATATTGACAGAGGGCGACATAAGAGCTGCAGTGATGCTGATATTTCGGTATTGCCACAGATTTATTTTATTCTGAAAGGTCTCGGTTTAAGTTAGACACATGCTTTATTTTGAAGAGAAAAAACGGAAGTGACGTTGTGTTTTGTTAGGCTAGCTTGATGTTTGTGTGTGTGCGTGTGTGTACGCGCTGCTAGATTTGTAAGACAGGTCCACCTTTTTCATACCTCCTGTGAATTACCGCAGCATTACAGACATAAAACGTTGAGTTTGAAGGTACAACCGTTCTCCTCATTATTGAGAAGCTCCAACTAATCAACACCCGCGCCTATCTCGCTTTCCCCGGTTTTCTCTTAAGATTACCCGCCTCTGGGATACCTGAATTTACTGATATAAGTTGTATAAGTTGTATGACTGATATAAGTTGTATTTTCTTATAATGTTGATTTCTTTTTATGAAAAATATATCTTATATTTCAAAATGATCTTATATTGGTGACTTTTATATCATTTATGTCAGTCACTGCAGCAGCACTTGGGGGGGAAAAAAATGAAAGTGGTGATTGGTATGTACCTACCCACCTCTCTTCTCTCAATAATGCCACACCTAGGGGAGCTGGCTGGTCCTTACATGCGATGTTGAATACTTTCAGTTGAGACGGTTTGACTTCCAACAAAGGACAGAATGTCTCTTTTGGCTCTTGATCCAGAACAAAGTGTTTCTCACAAGAAGAGAATTTCGTAAAATCACTGCCACAGGTATGAAAGGCAACTGGTTTGTGACCTTGTTGTGAACAGACCAAAACAGGATCACTGTCTTGAGTTTGTTATTTGGACGTATGCCTAGTATTTCCAGCTGAGTCACCAACGTCACACGTTATTTCTTATCGCCGAGGATTATAATGTTAAGCAGAGAAAAAGAAACCCAAACTAAAGCTGTTAAATCAGCATATATTTTAGATGCACTCACTCGCAAACGTTTCCCCCCCCCCCCAATCTATTTTTCCTGCACGTTTTCCAACAAGGAATAAAACTTAAACGCATATTTCAGAACATGGTCGCAGTACTCCTTGATACAGATTCATAACAAAGCAAACTTTACTTGATAAGGGCGCCCAATTGGCAAAAAAAATTATATAGATTTTCAAAAAGGCCCCTCTACTGGCAGCCTGTCCAGGGTGTCTCCCCACCTGCTGCCCAGTGACTGCTGGGATAGGTAGGCTCCAGTATCCCGCCATCCTAATTGGGATAAGCGGCATGGATAATGGATGGATGGATGGACCATCTATGATGACGCCTTTCCAACAAAGTAAACTGTGGTCAAATTGAAACTGAGTGATGAGATACTTTACAGTGTGATGATTTCTTGCTCTGAATATCAGTCAGTGACCTTCGTTTTCCTGTATTTCCAGTCAAAGGACCCATGGCCATGCAAGGTATGTGCAATAGATAAATATAATGCACTTTTTTCCAGTATTGATTCATAAATACTACATTTTTGTTTGAAATAACTGCTATTTTTATTATTATTGTTTACTTAAAGGCAACAAGCGAGCTGCTGAAGGTTCACCTACATCAGACAATCGGCAGTCTACGAGTGATACGAGTAATTACTCTAGAAATGCCAGTGCAAGTAATGGTAAGCATATTCTAAAATGCCATTAAATTTTTTTCTGCTTCAAGTTCAAAATTGATTTGTTTGATATGATTTGTTCGTCATGCACTTTAGGCACCCAATCTGGATGAGCTGACAATATACGTGTTTAAAAAAAACCCAAAAAACAGTTGTTTTGCAGTTCGCGGCCTAAAACTCAGGCATCACACAAAGTGAACCGCAGTTTGCTAAGACATACAGTCTCCTCTTGAAGCAGACTCGTAGTAGCTCCTTCATATGGACTGCTTTTTATATAGCGCATGGAGCAGCCACTCAAAGCGCTTAATGATTAAGGCCTCACATCCACCCATGCACACTCACACGCCGATGGTGGTGTCAACCACGCAAGATCGCAACCAGATGCTGACAGATGTGGAAGTCACCTTCTCTGCACGTCTTGTGTTTATCAATAAACACCCCCTGCCTCCATTGCTGATCTTTTATGTTCTGTGTTTTTGACACAGTCAGATATGATAGGGCAACATGGCATCATTTTATATTTATACCAGATATGAATGAAATTGCTTTTCACTAAATTGTGAATTGTTTGGCGTGTAAGGAAAAGTGTGGCGGATGCATTTGTCCTGGATGGAAAGGTGAACGGTGAATATCTTTAGATGCAGGTGCAGTGGTCGTTTATTATGCACAAACACACAGGCCTGCATAAAACAGTTCCTCAAATAATACAACATGGCAACTCCATTCCAAAGATCTGCTGTTCCTGTCCATGTCTGGTCAAGACTCTGGTCCTGGTCTTACTGTAAGCCGACACATAAACACATGAGCTGTTTATAAGCTAACTGTTTTCAGCCCCGGCCAATGACCTTTAACCCCTGCCACTGACCCTTAACCCCTGCTGTGTGCTCAGTCACGCCATGGCCTGGTTGTTGTGTTGTTGGTGTTGTTTTGTTTTTCTATTCAAATCAATCACAGAAAATAAAGACATAACTTCATGGCTCGTTGATATTGAAAAAAGTTATTAATTAGTTGTCATTACAACAGCATGATACACGTACTTTCTTCTCAATAAGTGTGAATTTCTTGAATATGAGTGAATGTAAAATGTGTTTTAAAATGCCTCCCATTCACAGAGCCTGATGGCATTCGGGAGGCCAGGAACTTGCTTGAACAAATCTTCACCGACATAGACAAAATGCCACAGTCAGAGGAAGGCATGGCGTTTATTAATGACCTCAAGTAAGTGTTCAAATGCAGAGACAAATCTGCTTCACAGTCGTCTTTGGTATAATTATTGTTGAGCAATAATTGATAATACCAATAGTCATGAAGATCAATGTCGTCATATTGTTTTGCCACTGAGAGAAGAGCAACCCTTCTGAGTGCTTTCCGTAGGAACTACCTCAGAAGACATATAATACCACACCCAAGTCTACACATGATGACAGATGGTAAAACAGGGGCAGATTTAACCCTGGCCATAGCTAAAAAGACCCAACAGGGGCAACTGGGTAGTGTAGGTCTATTCCATTGCCTACCAACATGGGGATCGCCGGTTCGAATCCCCGTGTTACCTCCATCTTGGTCGGGCGTCCCTACAGACACAATTGTCCGTGTCTGCGGGTGAGAAGCCAGATGTGGGTGTGTGTCCTGGTCGCTGCACTAGCGCCTCCTCTGGTCGGTCGGGGGCGCCTGTTTTGGGGGGAGGGGGAACTGGGGAGAATAGCGTGATCCTCCCAGGCGCTACGTCCCCCTGGCGAAGCTCCTCACTGTCAGGTGAAAAGAAGTGGCTGGCGACTCTGCAGCCCTTCCCGGCTCGGCAGAGGGGGTGGAGCAATGACCGGGACAGCCCGGAAGAGTGGGGTAATTGGCCGGATACAACTGGGGAGAAAAAGGTTAAAAAAAAGAAAAGAAAGAAAAGCCCAACAGTGGCTCCATCCCCACTGGAGACTTAAAAGGGCAAGTCTCCCCAATCCGGCCCTCACCACCTTTTACAGGGGCACCATTGAAAGCTCTCTAACCTACGGTCTCACTTCCTGGCTCAGTAACTGCAAAGCGACCGATCAACATCAGCTGAACAGGATAGTGAAGACAGCCAGCAAGATCATTGGTGCCCCTCTCCCCCTTTCGCAGAGCCTCCAGCATCGTTAAGGATCCCCCACCACCCTTCTCATAACCTACCCCCCCCCCCCCCGCTGTCTGGGAAGAGGTACAGCAGCATCTGTGCTAAATAGCCTCTACCCACAAGCAGTCAGGGTCATTAACAAGCTGTGTCACCCCAATGGTCACCCCCCCCCCGCCGCCCCATCAGTGCTGGTTACCCGTTGACAGACACCAGCCGTCAGCATTGAACTGAAATTGCGCTTTAATGGATTGTGTTGTTAACTGTTTGTGTTTGTGGTTTTTTTTTTTTTTGTTCTCTCTGTTTTTATGTTTTTAGTGGTGTCGTTTTTAGGGAAATTTTAGATATATATTTTTATCTTTTCCGTTGGACTGTTGTGGGCTGACTCATCACCAGAATCATGGGCACACTGACTGGCAGCAACCCCGTACGCAGCAAGCTGTGAAGCACCGTGTTCTGACACCTGTCTATCATAGCCAGCATGAACTTTTTCAGCCATTTGAGCCACGGTAGCTCTTCTGTGGGTGGTAATGACATAATTAACGGTTTGTTTTTTTTGCCTCACCTGTGAGTGTTTTTAATGTTTTGGCTGATTGGTGTATATCACCTTGAGAATAACCTCAAAGGAGAGACGAATGAAATGACTAATGTTGTTGATTTGACATATGTGGGTTGTGTGTCATCTTCATCTTGTACCAATATTAATGGTGGTTGGTTTAGGAAGTCCCGTCAAGGGATACCCAAAAATGATAACATTAAAGAAAAGAGCATGAATTTTCAAATATTCTGTCTTTCCTTTGTATGCAGGAAAAAAAAGGAAGCCATGGAGGGTCTTTACAAGGAGAAATTTGTCGTGACCGTATTGGGGAGAACGGGAGCCGGCAAGAGCTCCCTGCTGAATGCCATCTTGGGAGAGAAGAAGCTGCTGCCGTGTTGTACTATCAACGCATGCACTTCAGTCATCATACAGCTGGAAGCCAACATGGCCAATTCCAAATACGAGGCAGAGATTGAATTCATACCTGAAGCGGTATATATTCCCAAAATATGCTATATTTAGTTTGTGACGATAGAATATGTTCTCTGCTATTGTCGACCCGTGTCTAATGTTATACAGTGGACTGAATTAAGACGACCGGTTATCAAAGAGCACTGCAAAACATAGGGAGTGAGAGTTTACTAAAGTAGGGGGGAAAAAATCACAAAGGAAACATGAATGTACCTTTACAAGTTATGTTGAAAGTTAACACGAACCAATTTATCCTATCAAGGACTGGAGGCAGGAGCTACAGTCTATCGATGAGCTGTTATCTGATGAGAAGGATATGGATAAGCAGACAGCAGAGATGCTAAAAAGTAAAATCCGGGCTCTGTATGGGAACGATGGAGTTGGTAAAAATGTAGAAATCTTGATGGAGATGCAGAACTTCAGCCATCTTTTTGAAGCTGGGAAAGAATATCTGTCATCTGACAACGTAAGTGTTTTGTTTTTGTCTCGTGCTTCTATGATAGGAACAAAGGTGTTAATATGCACAAATGAGTACATGCCACCCATATGTATTGACACACACACACACACATTTGAAAAAATACACAAGAGGAGGGTAGCACATTTTACTTTCTGTCAAAAAAAAGAAGAAGAAAAGACCTTGACATTTTATATACTGACCATACTTTTACTGATTGTGATTACGATTTCAGGTATCGGAGTTCTCTGCCCAAATTAGAAATTTTGTATACGGTGGAACCAGCATTAAAAGGAGATATACGACACAATACTGGCCTCTAGTAAAATGTGTGATCATCAAAGTGCCCAATGCTCAAGACCTCCTGGGAAACCTTGTCTTGGTGGACGTTCCAGGATCAGGGGACTGGAACAAGGCCCGGGACAAGATGTGGGAAGCGGTAACGATCCTGACAAATTAGTCTGTCATTTAAAGCCTTGTTGAATCAGGGAAACTGAGGCATGTTGTGACTCTCACACATTTCGCAGACACAATACATCGCAATTATTTGTTTTTCATGTCAGATTGAAAGAACGGCGTTTCAAGCATGGCGGCAATCTTCAGATTCCTCCAAGTTATTGAAAGAAAAAACAACAACCAAAAACCCACATGTTTGATGATACTGGATAACATAGCACAAGATGAGCTCAGTATTGCATTGCGGCGAAGACATTAAATGACACCACGGCCTCTCCGCTAATCTGTGCAACACTATTTTTAAATTTAGACACCTAACAAAGCTGTACTGCATGAAAATGTGCAGTGTGAGTCCTTAACTTTTAAAAGTGTAAATAATTAGGGAGGCTTTCCTCCATTTGAATGACAGTGACCTGGACCACATGTGAACCGAGTTTTTTATTTGAGAAAAGGAGGTTAGGTTTTTCAGATAGTTGGTCCTCCAAAATTTGAATTGGCAGCAGCGAGATAACTTAAGTCACGTGACAAAATGACCTGACCTTCCGTTTATGATCCACAATATAGAATACGCACTAACTTCTAAACAAAAACTACATGTTTGCATCCTGGCTTTCCATATTAGCGTGTGTCTGTACAATCAAATATCAGTGAAGCTGGCGTCCTGGTAGCGTAGCGGTCTATTCCGTTGCCTACCAACGCGGGGATCGCTGGTTCGAATCCCCCGTGTTACCTCCGGCTTGGTCGGGCATCCCTACAGTCACAATTGGCCGTGTCTGCGGGTGGGAAGCCGGATGTGGGTATGTGTCCTAGTCGCTGCACTAGCGCCTCCCCTGGTCACCCAACTGGGGGGAATAGCGTGATCCTCCCACGCGCTACGTCCCCCTGGTGAAACTCCTCACTGTCGGGTGAAAAGAAGTGGCTGGCGACTCCACATGTATCGGAGGAGACATGCCTGCAGCCCTCCCCGGATTGGCAGGGGGGGTGGAGCAGCGACCGGGATGGCTCGGAAAATAGGGTAAATGGCCAAGCACAACTGGGGAGAAAAAGGGGGGGAAATATATATGTGTAGCTGTAAGAGTGTTTTTGTGTTTTTGTGTTGTTTTAGAGCATCTGTAGTTGTTCCTCTGTGTGGGTTGTAGCAGACATTGACCGCGCTGCCGCAGACAGAGATGCGTGGAACATCTTGGACAGCAGCATCAACTACCTTGGACCCAATGGACAGTGTCAAAGTATTTCTTTCATCTGCACCAAAACAGACAACATCAGCAGGTCACTAACTCATTTCTAACCATTGTATTTCCCATGCTGGTCCGCTGTGCTGTTGTTAATGGCAAATATTCAACATTGCAGCTCATATGAACTAGAAGATGAGGACTGTGTTACAGACGGAGAGGTGTGTGAAATCAAATGAAAATAAAGCTAAAATTTTAAAAAAAGAAACAAGACAAAAATGTGATAAATATAATTGTTTGGTTTTTCATATTCTCTCTGTGATTTCATACACCAAAGGCCACATCTGCCCAAACGAGAGAGCAGTGGAAAAGAGCTTGCATTTTGGACAGAAACATACGAGCGAAGAAGATCATTGAAGATGATGTGTGTGACCAGTATGAGGTAAGACATCTTAATGTTTGCATCTCCTAGGAAAAAAAGTTAGTTTTCAATTATGTTGTGGTGTTAATTGTCAGTAATCATGCAAAGGTAAGGCTCTATTTTGGTCCCTTTTCTCCCCTCAGAGACTGTTTTCTGTACGGTAAATACACAATGCATTTTCCCGACAAATTAAGATTTGGCACCAAAAGGTCAACCACAGTTATAAAATGGATAAACATAGATTACAGAAGAACATAGAAAAATACCACCATCAGCTAGAAATGGGAAGGTTCCCTATGTGCCAACGTACATCCTACATCTGTCTAAATTGAATTACTGTGGTTACTTTCAGAACAGTAGTAAGTAGGTTATCTCTGAAATATTCAGACCACAACTGATCATCAAGGGACACAATCAAGTGGAGCAACAAAAGAAAAAGATTGTAATTGTCCAGTGATGAAACCATAAAAGCCTATAAGATCATGTCATATCAGACAGTACAATATAGCAGGTGTCTTCTATCAATTTGAGTATGTCCATGGTTTTGTCACAAATGTTGTTTTTTAAAATTTTCAGCAACTTGGGAAAATTGAGGTGTTCACTGTGAGTGCTGAGGAATTCCGGAAACCTGATTCAGTCCTGAGACCCGAGGAAACCGGCAAGTTTGGTTCATACTCAAGTGTCTTTTTAAGTTATTCAGTGTACAATAGTTTCTGGTTACTTTTGTGACTGAGTCATCAATCTTTTCCCTAATCAAAACTCTTTAATCAAGAATCACCAAACACTTTCACCTGCATTCACTACCCTGTCGACAAAGTGAGTTCATAGAAGTCAAGTCCATTTATTTGTATAGCCCAATATCACAGATTAGAAATTTGCCTCAGTAGTGATGATGAATTACCAGTTACCATATAGCCTGATTACTAGAAGATATTATTGTAAAAAAAACAACCACCCGCCATGTTTGTCTCTGGGTTATAATCCATGTTACCTAGTGCTTTTCCATTTTCTGTGACCGTCAAATTGAGAGAAATCTACCTCATCAGGTCAGTCAAGCATACAATGCAGCCTACCTATATGACAGTCAGAATGACAGCATATGTATATTTATTTGGGTTGTGGGACCTTTTCACGCACATTAACAGGAAGTATTTAAAGTATTAAGTATTTAAATTGAAACCAATCTAGACTGCTAAATACTGGATTTGGCTGCCTAGATTTCAGTCTTTTCAACTCACAGAGCTATTGTGGGGCTTCAGGAGACTTGGCTTGTGCTGCAGAAGCCATTTGGGGTATGATTATGGTCATTTTTGCCATTTTTGAAACTTAATGAACTGGCCACCATTCGCAGCAACTGATGGGAAGAAAGTGGTTCTGTTCACGTGCGTTCCTGTTGATGAAGCAGTGGAGGTAGTCCGTATGAAATTATAGGACAACCCCACCCTTAGCAATAGGACCACCCTTAACTCTGGCCAAGTGTGTCTGCCCTTGAAGCTGTCTTCAGTCCATGTACTTCACATACAGGAGGCAGTATTACAGGAAGAAGCGTGGGTGTGCTATGGGTTCCCCACTTTCACATACAGTGGCCAACATGTATATGGAGGAAGTGGAAAAGAGGGCTCTGATGTCCTATCCAGGGACACAACCTAGCCATTGGTTCAGATTTGTGGACGACGGCTAGGTTAACATTGAATCTCAGGATGTACCACATTTCACCAAACACATTAACTCCGTGGACAGCCATATTAAGTTCACCAGGGAGGATGTGAAAAATGGCAAGTTAGCCTTCTTAGACTGTGAAATTGCAATTGGTGATGGGGACATTTGATTGTTGATGTTTACCGTAAACCAACACATACTGATCAGTACTTAAAGGTTTGACTCTCACCATCCACTGGAGCACAGACTATGAGTCATCAGGACGCCGTCTCACCGAGATGACCACATCCCTGCCGACACAGCGGCTGGGAAAGGGGAGAAATCCCACATTAAACAGGTCCTGGGTAACTGCGGTTATCCTAACTGGACGTTTGGCAAAGCCAGGAAGCTGTCCAAACAGTGCACCAGCCGATCGAAGAGAGAAGGACAACAGCTGTCTAAGCGTAAACCAGTGGGGATTCTGTATGTGGTGGGAGTGTCGTAACAGTTGAGATGAATAGTTTCCAAACACTGCTTCTCAGTTGCTTTCAAACCCCAAAACACGCTGCGCCAGAAGTTGGTCCACCCCAAGGATTGGGTCCCCCAGCACAAACAAAGCAATATATTGTATGCTGTTAAGTGCCGGGAGGATTGCTGTGACTTGTACATCTGGGAAACCAAACAGACTCTAGCGAAGAGGATGGCACAACATATAAGAGCTACCTCATCAGGCCAGGACTCTGCCATCTACACCCATCTACAGGCCAGTGGCCACTCTTTCAAGGATGAGGATGTGCACATCCTTGATAGGGAGGAACATTGGTTTGAATGGGGAGTCAAAGAGAGCATCTATGTGAAAAGAGAACGACCATCCCTGAACCAAGGGGGGGGGGGGGCTAAGAGTACATCTGTTGCCATCTTTTGATCAAGGTCAATGCCAAATCTTTTGATGTGGGCCTGGATATCTTTATATCACTTCTTTTGTCCTCCTGGGGCACGGCGTCCTGTCATGAGCTGAAAGTAAAGGACTTGTTTCGGGAGGCGAGAGTCAGACATGCGGAGGACATTGCCAGTCCATCTCAGCTGATGTTATGCGATGGTTGCAGTTACAGTATGCATGTTGGCCTCCTTGTGGATGCTGAAGTTGATGTGTTTATCCTTCCAGATGATCTCAAGGATCTTCCTGAGACATCACTGTTAGTATGCCTCAAGTGTATTAAGGCGCCTGCTATATGTGGTACATGTTTCTGACCCATACAGTAGGGTGGGCAGCACTACCGCTTTGTACACCAGAGTTTTTGTTCTGGCCTGAAGGTTGCAGTTTTCAAAAAAAATTAATATTCAGAAGATTCCCGTAAGTCCTGTATATGATTTTGACTCCCTGGGGAAGATTGGGACCCGTAAGGTGGAGGATGGAGACAATAAAGACAGAGACAAGGTTTGGGGCAATAGCACAACCTAGTTTAACGCCTGTATGGACATTGAAGGACTGTGTCTCCTCTCCATAACTGCTGAGTACTCTAGCTGACATATTATCATGTAGTAGTCATAGTACTCTGATATATTTGTCAGGGCAGCCTATTTTTGACAGAACTAGCCAGAGGGCCTGGCGGTTTATGGAATCAAAAGCTTTGGTTAAGTCTATGAAGGCTATGTATAATGGTTGGTTCTGTTCCTGGGCTTTTTCTTGGAGTTGGCGAACAGTAAAAGTCATGTCCATGGTGTTTCTGTTACGATGAAAACCGCCCTGGGATTCTGGCAGAATTTCTTCTGCTATTGGGAGGAGTCTGTTGGCCAAGACTCTAGCCAGGGCTTTCCCTGTGTTGGAAGGCAAGAAAATGCCACGGTGGTTTCTGTGCATCCCTAAGTTGCACAGGGATTTCCTCTTTCCCATATTTTAAGTAGCAGGGCATGGATATGTCTAAGGAGTGTAGATCCACCTGCCCTCAGTACTTCTGCTGGTATTCCATCAGGACCCGCAGCATTGTTGGGTTTCATCTTCCTTTCTTTTAAAAATTTTCTTTTCTTTTCTTTTAAATAAATCATTTCTGATTTCTCCCAATTTAGTGGCCAGTCGATTCCTATTTTAGTTCAAACACCCACCCTCGTACCGCATGCGTTCGCCAACTGCATCTCTCCGGCCAGCAGTGTTGAAGGAGACGCCTCCCCACTTTCATGACAAGGCAAATCCAGGCCGAACCACTGCTTTTCCAACACACACAGAGACGCATTCATGCGATGAACACAAGCCGACTCCACCACCTCCCGAAGACAGCGTTGCCAAGTATTGCTGCTTCATCGAGTCTGGCCATAGTCAGATCTGACAAGACCGCGGCGCAAACCCCGGTCCCCAGTGGGCAACTGCATCGACTGAGTTTCATCTCCCTGATGGCATCCTCAACTTCTTTTAGACGAGATGGTGCTGACACATCCTCCTCCTTGAGTTGTTGAGGGAGTTGTTGGAGGGCATCCATCTCAGGGCTAGAGTCCCAGTTTAAAAGGTACTGGTAGTGCTCTTTCCACCTGTCTTTGATTGACTTGTTGTCTGTTAGCAGTGTGTACCCATCTTTGGAGTGAAGGGGGGTTAGACGGCGATGGCTGGGACCCTATATTACTTTAGTGGCATCGAAGAAGCCTCTGGTATCCCCAGCATCTCCAAGGTGCTGGATCTCAAGGGCCTTCTTTGTCCACCACCGGTCCTTTAATTCCCTGATCCGGCTTTGGACGGCTGAGTTTGCTTTTGCATGGGCAGCTCGTTTATTTTGGCAGTTGATTTATTCTGCCAGATGGTAAAGGCTTGCCTCCTGATGTTGATTAAGTGCAGGATTTCCAGGTCATTCTCATCAAACCAATCTTAGTGGTTTTTCATCATATATCCAAGAGTGGTTTTACAGGTGCCAGTGATTGCAGTCCTGAGAATATCCCAGTGGCTTTCAATGTCATCTGGATACTGCTTGGGCATTGATGTACTGAGCATGGCCTAGAACTGTTGACGAGAGGAGGTATCAGTAAGTCTTTCGAGGTTGAGCTTTGGGCGGCTGTGCTTTTTCTGCATCCCTCTTTTCCGGTGAAGTTGGATGAACAGAGTGGAGCGGATAAGGTGGTGGTGAGTCCAGCGGATAAGGTGGTGGTGAGTCCAGCAATCATCTGCACTGATCATCACTCTGGTGTTAAGTACCTTGTGTCAGTTTCTTTGACAGACGATAATGTAGTCAGTGAGGTGCCAGATGTTAGAGCGAGGGTGCCTCCAGGTTGTTTTAATTTGGTTCTTCTGGCAGAAGAGTGTGTTGGTGATGATTAGGCTGTGTTCTGAGCATGTTATTAACAGCAGGATGCCATTGGAGTTTGCGTTTCCAACTCCTTCCTTGCCAATTATGCCTCTTCACAAGTTGGAATTTTGTCCCACTCTGGTATTGAAATCTCCAAGCAGGATTAGCTTATCTTCTTTGGGGACTTGGTGAGAGCATTGTTCAGGTTAGCATAAAATTCTCGCTCCCTGTCTTCAAACTTAAAGATCTTCATAATAATTGTTGTCGGACATGTCTTGTGCGAGTTGTTGTTTGGCAGGGCGCTGATTGTATGAGCTCGCTCAATTACTAAGACCTCCCACGGTTCAAGCCCCAGAACTTTCAGTAACCACTTTTCAATGAATGTAATTGTATCCCGGCTCGTTACCTTCTCCGGTAGGCCTACCATTCTTATGTTGTACAGTCAGCTTCTGCATTCCAAGTCTTCCACTTTGTTAAGAGTTTTAATGGTGCTTTTCAACGTGCTGACTTTGGATATTCGCCCATTAACGTTGTCTTCAGTGTCAGAAATCCGTTGTTCCACATGTGCAATGCGCCCTGTGCATTCCTGTACCTGCTTTCTTATATTGATAATTGTTGCTTGCATCACATCAATTTTCCTTTTGAGTCCTCTTTTCAAGGACATTATGGCTTTCATGATATCTTTATTGTTTTTCTCGACTGAGTCCAATATTTTGCCATCTCCTTCATCAAGGTTGTCATTCATGGTGGCCATGGTGTCGTCGAAGCTCAGCAAGGTGGCAAATGAGGCTGTTTTTGATGGCAAAGCCCACACCGTGGATCCTCAGCTCATCAGCTGCTTTTAATTTCCAGAAGAAAGTGTAACCACCCTTCTCCTCTTTCAGCTGCCCTTGGTCAGCCGATCGAGTTTCAGAGAGTTCGGCAATGACAATCCAGAATTTTTTCAACTCTCAGGCGATGATGGCAGTATGCCGTTCAGGTTGATTGCTGGATAGATTGTCCGTGAGGGTTTGTATGTTCCAGGCTCCAAAATATACGAGTTTCAGTTTTTGACCACATGGTGGTGGTCCCTCAGGACGAGGTGGCCAACACAGAAGGTTTGAGGCAGACTATGTTTAGGGCACCTGTTCTAGCCCCCTCCCCAACTGGGTTGAGCAGAGCAGATCCTATATAGGGCAGCTCAGTTGTGAGTGCAAAAGCCAAGAAGCCCCTCTGCTTCAGTCCCAAGGCTTAGCAACTGATCATACACCCACTGCCTGTGTGTCAGGTTGTGGCTAGGGGCTGCCAGACTTCACTGTCCTGTCCCCGTCACCTCTTCCTGATGGGCACAGGGCTTTGACCCAAGGATGTTTATGGGGTGATCCTTGAAGGAGGATGCCTGTGCATGACAGCTTTTTACGTGGAGAGGATGATGAGCCTGCAGCCACCATACGGTCCTTGGCAGGGGATGGTCACAGTCTAAAGGCATGGAGAACCAAGACGATTGGGGGCCACCCTCTGTTGCAGCCTTCATCCACCTTCACTGGCATTGTGACCTGAAGATGTCTTCCGCCAGTTGCGCTGCTGAGGTCTGTGTTGGGATTGCGACTATTCCCAAATCCTCTGTGAATAATACACATGTCCATTGTAACTCTAATTAATGGACACGGTAAACTGTGCTGTTTATAAGGGTGGGGATACCTGCAGTCAGTTGAGACTGACGAAGGCACCTAGGTGAGTGATGAAACATTTTTCTCAGTAAGCGTAGTCTCCAGATGAACTGATTCAACCTTCTGTGATTTCCTTACCTGGATTATTGATCATGCATCAAGAGATTCTGGATTTGGGTTTAAATGTTTGGGTTTGGGTCCTTGCGTGGGTACATTCAGGATCCACTTGAGAACCCAAACCCAGATTTGGATGCTCAGATGTATGAATTTTTTGAAAGCAAGGAAGGAAGTTAAAATTTGCTGTAAATAACAGTCTAGATTTCAGTCTTTTCAACTCACAGAGTTATCGTGTGGCTTCAGGGGACTTGGCTTGTTTTGCAGAGGCTGTTTAGGGTATGTTTGTGGTCATTTGTTGCCACTTTTGAAACTTAATGAGCTGGCCACCATTCACTACACTTGATGAGAATAAAGTTGCTCCAATATTTTGTTGGCTACCTCCTGCAGTGTTGTATGGAAACAAAACACTAACTCAGGTTTCAACTGGCATGACTGTGAGTAGATAATAACAGAACTTTCATTTTGTGGGTGAACTATCCCTTTAAAAATCCCACTACTAGTTTTTGAGAACAAGTTTGTGCTGCCCATAGTTGGGTAGAAACATTTTCATCATGGTCAAGTATGAGGACATTTTTACTCCACAGAGCAAACACTCAATGCAAACCCTGCATTCATAACTGACTCTCGAATTAGTAGATTTCATTTAAAACAATTTCCCTTTGTGAATGAATAAAGTCTGTCTTATCCTTTCTCGCCTTAAATGGGTTTATAGATGGTCGTAGACAGACCTTTTTCAAAGAACATCGTCTGACAGTCTTTTTCCCCATTGAAAATGTAGAGATTCCCCAGCTGAGAGCCCTGCTGAAAAAACTAAATGCCGAACAGTCAGACAAACGGACAAAAAGCTACATTCTCGATGCTTTTGGAATCATCTCACTGATAAGAGTGAAAAACTCTGCTCAAAAAAAGGTAAGTCCTTCTCATTTTAACTTGCTAACCTGTCAGTACAATACATTTGAAATGACTGCAAATCAAATGCCTTTGGGAATACAGTAGAAACTCATCATTTTTTCCTGTTCTTCTATCTCATATATTTTGTTCTTTGGCTTGAGAAGACTATTTTGGAAATGGAGCAAACCTTTGCAAGGATTCTGGAACCAGAGCTACAAATCATAAGGCAATTTATGTTAAACACCAAGGAGACCTTTGATAACATCCTTAAACTGGCAACAGCCACATCAGCGAACTTATGTGCGGAGAGGATGTTGAACGTGATTGCACCGGTAAGTGTTACAGGACAATTTCAGGATTCATTAGAGAATTGGAGAGAAATATGAACAGATCAGGGTGTCCGGGTGGCGTAGCGGCCTACTCAATTGCCTACCAACATGGGGATCGGCGGTTAGAATCCCCGCATTACCTCCAGCTTGGTCGGCTGTCCCTACATACACAATTGGCCGTGTCTGTGAGTGGGAAACCGTAAGTGGGTATGTGCATGATCCTCCCATGCACTATGTCCCCCTGGCGAAACTCCTCACTGTCAGGTGAAAAGAAGCAGCTGGCGATTCCACATGTATCCGAGGAGGCGTGTGGTAGTCTGTAGCCCTCCCTGCATCAGCAGAGGCGGTGGAGCAGCGACTGGGACAGCTTGGAAGAATGGGGTAATTGGCCAAGTACAATTCGGGAGAAAAAGGGGGGGAGGGGGCAAATCAAAAGAACAAAAACCTTGATTTGAAATTTACAAGAAAAACAATACCAGTAAATTACAGAAACATATCTTTATGCATGCTCAATAATCCAGGTATGGGTTGGGCGGCACGGTGGCCCAGTGGTTAGCGCTGTCACCTCACAGCAAGAAAGTCCTGAGTTCAAACGTCAGGGTTGTCCAACCTTGGGGTTTATCCCAGGTCGTCCTCTGTGTGGAGTTTGCATGTTCTCCCCATGTGTGCAGTGGATTTTCTCCAGGTGCTCCAGCTTCCCCCACAATCAAAAAGACATGCATGTTAGGGTTGATACTCCTGTCTGTGCCCCTGAGCAAGGCAATAGAAAGAAGAACTGGGGTTGGTCTCCGGGTGCTGCATGGCGGCTGCCCACTGCTCCTAGCTACACAGCTAAAATGGGTTAAATGCAGAGGAAGAATTGCCCCACGGGGATTAATAGAAAAAAAAAGTAGTAAAAATAGTAAAGTAGTAGGTAAGGAAATCACAGAAAGTTGAATCAGTTCATCAGGACACAATGTTTGTTTCATCGCTCATCTAAGTGACCTCTCCAGTCTCAACTGACTGCAGGTATCCCCACCCTTATAGACAATGCAGTGGCATAACAACCGAAAACAACGGCCAGTTTCATATGCAAATTGGCGTGACCATTAACTAGAGTTGCAACGATTATGTGTACTGTTCACAGAGGATTGGGGAATAGTTGCAATCACAGTAAAGCCCAATTTATGCTCCAAATGTCATGAAAATGTGTCATGTACACGACAGCCCTGGGAGACACAAAAAGACACAAGAAGTGTCTCTCATGACGTCAAAATTGTCAAGAGACATCTGTCTGCTAGCCGACATTTGGAGTATAAATTGGGCCTAAGATGGTGATAGATGTCACTCTTAGCCCCCCCCCCCCGCCCCCCTTGGGTCAGGGATGGTTGTTCCCTCCTCACATACTAGACGGAACCGGGCGGGGGGGGGGGGGGGGGGTAAGAGTACATCTGTCACCATCTGATGGATGACTGATTCCACTTTCTGTGATACAGAAACATAACTCGGTAATGGTGCCACTACAGCAGAAGGCTAAAGGAGTACTATAGCAGTAGCAAATAAGTGTTTTTATTAATGTCAATTTTACAATTTGAACTGTATTCTGAGTTTTGGCTTTATTCACACACAGGGTTGTTGGACAGTTACACAGTGGACAATTCTGTGAATTCTTCATGCATTCTAAAAGGTTTTAATATCTGAACCTTTTTTCCTGCCTAACACCAGCATTTCAGATCCACTGTCAGCGGTACATCATGTTATAATTAAAATGTGAAGCCAGGTTGCCATCAGCAAATAATAATAATTATTATTATTATTAATAATGCATTTTATTTGTGGGCGCCTTTCAAAACACTCAAGGACACCTTAAAGAACACAGTAAAAAAAAAAAAAACAAGCTGCACTGTATCAGACAGCGTAAAATCAAAACAAAGCAGGGTAGACAATAAAAAGTTAACACAACAGATAAGTATAAAATCAACATCTGCACAAAACTCCATGAAGTGTATATCAGACTGAATATGCCAGTTTGAAAAGGTACATTTTGAGATGGGATCTGAAGGTTGAAAGAGAGTCAATGTTGCGAATTTCTTGTGGGAGAGAGTTCCATAGGCGGGGGACAGAACGACTGAAGGCTCTAGTCCCCATGGTAGTCAAGCGGGCCCGATGGTGTAATGAGTTGGAGAGCAGAAGAGGATCTGAGAGTGCGGGAGGGCGTGCGGATATGAAGGAGTTCGGAAAGATATGAAGGAGCTAGGTTATTAAGGGCCTTAAAGGTGAGCAGCAGGATCTTGAAGTCACTACGGTATTTAACAGGGAGCCCGTGGAGTTGCTGAAGAACAGGGGTGATATGATCGATGGAAGGCGTTCTGATAATGATACGGGCAGCTGAATTCTGGACCAATTGAAGCTTATGAAGACACTTGAGTGGAAGACCAAAGAGGATAGAATTACAGTAGTCAATACAGGATGTAACCAGGGTGTGAGTGAGTATGGCCGTGTTTTTAGGTGTAAGTGACGGCCGAAGATGATTAATATTGCGTATGTGGAAGTATGCAGACCGAGATTATTTTTAGACTATTGAAGCCCACATTGTTGATGTGGGCTTCAAAAGATAATATGTTGTCCAGGATTACACCCAGACTCTTAACCTGAGGTGATGGGGGAACTATAGAATTGTCAATAGTAAGAGAAAAACGATCAGTTTTGGCCAAAGTAGATTTAGTGCCAACTAAAAGGACCTCAGTTTTATCACTATTAAGTTTGAGGAAGTGATGTGAAAACCAGGATTAATGTCAGAAAGGGAAGTGGGCGAAAGAGTGGAGGTAGGTTTGGTGGATGGATAAAGCTGGGTTTCATCCGCGTAGCAGTGAAATTTAATGCCAGATTTCCTGAAAATGTGGCCAAGAGGTAGTAGGTAAATAATAAATAGGAGGGGTCCCTATAAAGAGCCCTGGTGAACACCGCATCCCGGTATACTTCAAACCCAGCAACACACTCCGACAAAGACTGGTTCATCCCAAAGACCGTGTACCACACACCCGAAAAAGCAATCTGGTGTATGCTGTACAATGCAATGAGGATTGCACTGACCTATACATAGGAGAAACCAAACAACCACTACACAAACGGATGGCCCGACACAGAAGGCCAAACTCCTCAGGACAAGACTCGGCAGTCTATCTACACCTAAAGGAGAAGACACACTCTTTCGAGGACAGCAACGTACACATTTTGGACAGAGAACATAGATGGTTTGAAAGAGGGGTGAAGGAAGCCATCTATGCGAAACTGGAAAAACCATCCCTCAACAGAGGAGGAGGTCTGCGACACCACCTATCTCCCACTTACAATGCCGTCCTTTCATCTCTACCCAGAAGACTCAAGAAGCCTAGCCTCCAAGAACAACAGTCGGTCACTAACGGCTCCAACGACTCTCATGACCACTGAATAATGAAGTCGAAACTAACACCCCCAACGGCCGTCGCTGCTAAACAAATGCAAATCGGCTGGACATCGGAGCACAGGAGAGCCACGCATATCTTTAGCTCCGACAACGACGGGCACAGCCAAACATCGGTACACAAAAGAGCCACTCATATCTATGGCTCTGTTAGCGACGGGCGTTGGTAAACATCTGATCACAAAGAGCCACGCATATCAATAGCTCTGACAACGACTCCTAGAGGATAAATTCTGACTCTCATCACCAGCCAGTCAGACTAGCTTGGTCTAGTCAGAAAGGCACGAACTGAGGAAGACTCTTGGATGAGAGGCGAAACGTCTTCACGGATATATACCAAGTCCAGTTGCACTTTATTCAACTCCTTTGGACAACCATGACCTGGATGAATGAGAACATTCACAGACACCCTGGGGAACACCGGTAGTAACAGGAAAGGACTGAGATCTCAAATTTTTAAGTTGGACAAACTGAGTGCAGCCAGAGAGATATGATCTAAACCAGTCAAGGGGGGGGGGGGGTGCCAGTTATTCCAATGGAAGCTAGTCTTTCTAGGAGAATGTTGTGTGAGATGGTATCAAAGGCTGCACTCAGATCAAGGAGGACAAGTATGGTTAAGAGCTCAGAGTCAGCTGCCATCAAAAGATCATTAGTGATTTTCACCAATGCTGTCTCCGCACTGCATGGAGCGAAAACCAGACTGGAACTACTCAAACAGATTGTTGTTAGTCAAGTGAGTGTGTACCTGAGATGCAACTGTTCTTTCAAGTGTTTTAGAAAGAAATGGTAAATTTGAGATTGGGCGAAAATTATTGTTGGGGTCTGCACCAGGTTTCTTGAGTATTGGAGTTATTGCAGCTGTTTTGAGAGATGAGGGAACAAGACCAGAGGTAAGGGAGGAATGTATGATATCAGTTATTAAAGAGGTTAGTGAAGGTAGACAGGCTTTTACTATATATACAAATATCTCCAAAAACAGATACCTTCATTTTTTTATATAGTTGGCATCGATCTATGCCAAACAGTTAAAACATGTTGACATTTGTGAAAGTATTTACATGAGTTGATCAAATCTGAGGAGGCATGTGGTAGTCTGCAGCCCTCCCCAGAGCAGCAGAGGGGGTGAAACGGCGACCGGAAGAGCGGAGTAATGGCCTGGATACAATTGGGGAGAAAGGGGGGGCATCCCCCCCCCCAAAAAATAAATATGAACAGATCAATTACAGTCTACTTTGCCCTCTCTTTTACAGTGCATATATGGTCCAATAAGCCCACTTTGCTGTTGATATGCACTCCTAGACATTTTTAGAACTGAACAGCATTCGCCTCCTCGCAGAAGTCCGCTCCCAGCTCCTTTGTCTTGCTAGCATTGAGCTATAGGTGCTATCTTTGCATCAGATAACGGAATGCTTTACAAGAACAGGTTCTTGTATTCCCCTTGCTTTCTCTTCCTGTTACAGTCTGACCATGTGGTAGCCTGTATTCCTAGAAGCCACCCTCTCGTGGGGTTGTGGTGAGGAGCTACTGAAGTCATGGATTGACTGATTCATTATTATAGGGGTTGACTTGTTGGAGCCAGCCAACCAGTGATCGTCTTGGGGGGGGGGGTACACATTGGATCCATAGTGGTAGTTTAGATTCAAGAAGACTGTCCTGTCACTGTGCAGGATTTAAGTTTTCCTTGTCTCGAGCTGGCCCTGCTCAAACCCGTTAAAGCTAGTGTTTAGTTATTTAGCTCTCTGCCAGGTCCCTTCTGCCACCGGGTTTGGCGTTTTATTATAATAAAACTGATAATTATCAGTGATCATCCCTATCCCACACCTTCCTTACACTTCCTCCACACTGCTCTTAAAGGCTTGTTTTTAATTGTCTTCCTTTATGCGTTCATTATGTCCCTTTTTTTCTTTTTTGCCCCCTCAGCTTCCTCTGAATACAGTCTCCTCCCTGTCCACAAGTTTGAATGACCCCCTTTCTTTGATTTAGGAGGAATTTATGTATTTTCTTTTGAGGTCTTGTCATTGGAATACAGCGATTTGTTGTTGAAAATGTAATGTAATGTCCACCAAGAAATTGATGTAACCGAGATCAATTTAATATGTTATACATCAATTTCTCACAGGAAGAAGAATTCTGGGAAGAATTCTTCTTCCCTTTTTCACCCTTCACTGAGAACATGGTCCAATGTGTAGAATATGTTTGTGATTGCAAATAAAATCCTTTCATTGTTACAATACAGTGAATGGATGAATCAGTCGAGTGTTTTAGTGATATTGCAGATTTCTTTTATCTTCATTTAGGCTGGAACTTGGATGGGGTATCACCAGACACTGAAATCTGCATGCAGGAATGGTGGATTTCGCATGTCAAGAAATGGGGGCACCACAGATCTGAATGTCACTTTGGCCACAACTATGTGTGATGCAATCCGTGAGAAGTTCCATGAGGTGTTTTCGTAAGTTTTTGATATTTTTTGTCAATTTTAATATCCATAAAAACGTATACAACCACTGATGCCATATCCTTTGCTCTGTCTTTTGCCTAGAATGGAGGTGAATAAAAAATCCCTCTTTGAAAAGATTGAGGACTTCAACATCATCTCATATTCACTGCAAAGTTGCATGTCTCAACAACATGTGGATTTCATCAAAACTCAGGTTTGTTGAGAAACCACTTAATTGTATAGTTTTTACAACATATTATACAATATGTAGTAAGTGCTACATCAGGGGTGAGGGCTAATTCTAAAATGCGTTATGAATTTTCTGATAGAATATTGGTTTAAACACTATCCCAAATTAAAAATTCTACAGATCTTTGCCAGCCACCATCAACTCAGTATTATTGTATCAGACATGGGCAGTATTTCAATTCAATGTATTTAAAATGTATATTTAATAACTTTTGAGTATTTTGTAATTTGTATTTTACAGGCCCAAAAAATATGGAATTTGTAACAAAGTACTTTAAGCGCTTGTATTTGTGTTTTTGAAATACTTAAAACAGGGTGTCTGGGTAGTGTAGCGGTTTATTCCATTGCCTACCATCATGGGGATCATCGGGTCGAATCCCCGTGTTACCTCCGGCTTGGTCGGGCGTCCCTACAGACACAATTGGTCGTGTCTGTGGGTGGGAAACCGGATGGGGGTATGTGTCTTGGTCGCTACACTAGCGCCTCCTCTGGTGGGTTGGGGCGCCTCTTCAGAGGGGAGGGGGAACTGGGGGGAATAGCATGATCCTCCCACGCGCTACGTCCCCGTGGTGAAACTCCTCACTGTCAGGGGAAAAGAAGCGGCTGGCGACTCCATGCGTATCGGAAGAGGCATGTGGTAGTCTGCAGCCCTCCCCGGATTGGCAGAGGGGGTGGAGCAATGACCGGGGATGGCTCAGAAGAGTGGGTAACTGGCCAAATTACAACTGGGGAGAAAAAAAGAAAAAAAGGGGGGATGCTTAAAATACATTATTTACTATGTTGTTTTTTTCTCAAATAAGACACATTTTTATCCCCTGGTTTAAACCCTAGAAAAAAGTGTATTCTACACATTATATACGTGTGTGTGTGTGTGTGTGTGTGTGTGTGTGTGTGTATATAGACACACACACACACACACACACATACACACACACATACATATATATATATGTATATAATCCAATGAGTCAAGTAAATTCTTTATGAGACAGTACAAGCCTGTTTCATGCCATAAGCAACCATCAGCTGTGTGTATGTGTGTGTGTGCGTGTGTATATATATATATATACATATACACTACCGTTCAAAAGTTTGGGATCACCCAAACAATTTTGTGTTTTCCATGAAAAGTCACACTTATTCACCACCATATGTTGTGAAATGAATAGAAAATAGAGTCAAGACATTGACAAGGTTAGAAATAATGATTTGTATTTGAAATAAGATTTTTTTTACATCAAACTTTGCTTTCGTCAAAGAATCCTCCATTTGCAGCAATTACAGCATTGCAGACCTTTGGCATTCTAGCTGTTAATTTGTTGAGGTAATCTGGAGAAATTGCACCCCACGCTTCCAGAAGCAGCTCCCACAAGTTGGATTGGTTGGATGGGCACTTCTTTGAGCAGATTGAGTTTCTGGAGCATCACATTTGTGGGGTCAATTAAACGCTCAAAATGGCCAGAAAAAGAGAACTTTCATCTGAAACTCGACAGTCTATTCTTGTTCTTAGAAATGAAGGCTATTCCATGCGAGAAATTGCTAAGAAATTGAAGATTTCCTACACCGGTGTGTACTACTCCCTTCAGAGGACAGCACAAACAGGCTCTAACCAGAGTAGAAAAAGAAGTGGGAGGCCGCGTTGCACAACTGAGCAAGAAGATAAGTACATTAGAGTCTCTAGTTTGAGAAACAGACGCCTCACAGGTCCCCAACTGGCATCTTCATTAAATAGTACCTGTTAGAGCCTGTTTGTGCTGTCCTCTGAAGGGAGTAGTACACACCGGTGTAGGAAATCTTCAATTTCTTAGCAATTTCTCGCATGGAATAGCCTTCATTTCTAAGAACAAGAATAGACTGTCGAGTTTCAGATGAAAGTTCTGTTTTTCTGGCCATTTTGAGCGTTTAATTGACCCCACAAATGTGATGCTCCAGAAACTCAATCTGCTCAAAGAAGTGCCCATCCAACCAATCCAACTTGTGGGAGCTGCTTCTGAAAGCGTGGGGTGCAATTTCTCCAGATTACCTCAACAAATTAACAGCTAGAATGCCAAAGGTCTGCAATGCTGTAATTGCTGCAAATGGAGGATTCT
Source organism: Lampris incognitus (assembly GCF_029633865.1). Lineage (NCBI taxonomy): Eukaryota > Metazoa > Chordata > Actinopteri > Lampriformes > Lampridae > Lampris > Lampris incognitus. The sequence continues at coordinate 52,625,747 of NC_079220.1, read as the reverse complement.
TTGACGGAAGCAAAGTTTGATGTAAAAAAAATCTTATTTCAAATACAAATCATTATTTCTAACCTTGTCAATGTCTTGACTCTATTTTCTATTCATTTCACAACATATGGTGGTGAATAAGTGTGACTTTTCATGGAAAACACGAAATTGTTTGGGTGATCCCAAACTTTTGAACGGTAGTGTATATAAAGTAAAGAAAAAAACAAATGACACTTGCCATAGACTCTAATGTAAAATAGCAGTGTAAACATCACTTGTAGATCTTATAGATAGCCACTAAAAAGAAATTCGTTTATAAATGACTGAAAGACTCTGTCCAGTAAAGATGTGCCAGCTTTGTCTGCCACAGAAAGTCCATCCAAAAGATGACCTTGATCCATCTTCAGTCATGCCCCCCTCAGTCTCCCAGCATCAAGCAGGATAATGCAGCTGAGCTCCAGAAATCTTCTTGAATCAACTCACATAACTCAACAGCAATGTCCCGCTTAAAGTGACTTATGCATAAAATAAAACAGATGGATTACCTATCTCAAGCAAGTGACGAGTCTCCGCAAAGTGATTTTCACACGGAACAGTGGAGCCCTTGAAAGTAGGAAGAACAGTTTGAAAACAGTGAAAACGTGTGTTGGAAACAGGTCGCTATGTCTTTGGTAGGCTTATAAAATGGTCAGACGTCATGTCAAGTACACACTTTTGGTGGTAAACAGGCTAAAACTTGCAAAACCACTGATACAGCAAACAAAGCCCACAACCGCACCGTTAAGTTCTTGTATTTTTTGTACAGGAAAACAACTGTTTATTCCATCGCCAAATTCACCCCAGAGAAAATCTGTGGCAAATCTGTGGCAAGGGATCAACGGTGTCGATTTCAAATATTCTCCCTTTTTAGGAAAGTAATGCCAAAAAAAATTGTTTCAACTTTTTCAGAGTGTTGAGCAATACTGGCAAGTACCCCTCACCTCAAACTTGACTGCGGGTTTTCTACCTGCTTGAGATCTTGTGAGTTTGTACTCTCAAGTCCAACATATCAAACCCAGAATGGGAGTTAGTACTGTTTTCCATCTTAGGCTGGTCTCCTTCATGCGAACGTGTAAAGGCTTTGTAATACGCTTGTTTCTGGAGAAGTAAGCAACGTGGCAAATAGCACTTTCCAATAGTCTGCTATGGCTGTAGTAGTTGGTTTTCAATAACAACAACAAAATCCAGCATCACGATAGCGTCATTTGGTTTCTCCCCAAGTTCTAGAGTCCTCTAGATCCATTTCCTTGGAAACCTTTTTGCTGGGACAGGTGAGAGATAATCGTAGGCCAGAGAATCATACGCCAATTATTCCATATTTCAGTTCCTTTTTGATTTCTTAAATGATAGGCTCTCTACTTTTGGAGCCAGGACCTCAATGAAAATGTTGTCATGCGCCATTTCGGGTCGTATAGATGAAAATGTCTCCGAACTCATCAGTATTGAGAAACTCAACGCTTTGCTGAACCTTCTTTCAACACACTCCAATGGGGTAGTTTTTTAAGGCTTCAAAAAATATCTCCCTTTTGTGTTAACAGGAAGTGCATGGTACAGTCGTACATATCTTTATTTATTTCATGTTTACTCATGATATGTTTTGAAGAGGAGCCGGACGTGGTTTGATTTGGAACTATTTGCTGTGGTTGTCCCAAAACGTCCCTCTCAGCCATCTCAAAACTTGTAAGAAGAGGAAGTCCTGTGCATTAGCTACGGCCAGGCACTTCCATGGACGACGAGCTCTAAGTTCACAGAAAATGATTTTGCAGTGACTGCACAACTTTTTATGGACTTAATTATTCTGTGAGCCTGTAGCTCTCATCTAGATTTGTTTCATGCTCATGTTTCTATTTGTGTGTTAAACAGCAAATGATATTGAAAAACACACTGAAAGAGAAGATCATCTCGCATAAGAAGGAAATCCACCGCACAATCCAAAAGTCCATCCAGAGCACCATGCTCCCTGCCTACAACAGTAAGAAAGACAGTTTTCCATACAGCTGAATGGCGATGAGGGCAGTTTGCACAGCCATACTGATATGGGATTTGCTCTTGCTGTAAAGGGCATTGTGGCATGTTTCAGATATATGGAAGAAAAAGTCTGTAATAACGCATTATGACGACTGATGGAAAAATATCGTACCAATGCCATATTTTCAGAGGCTGCCGAAGTGACAGGCAAAGGAACAATGCAGAAAATGCAGAAAATACTTCTGAGCCACATAGAGACTAACAAGGATAGCATGTTCCTCGAAGCCAAGGACTCGATGCTGAAACGCCTTGTCGAGCTTGAGGTTAGTATCCCCTACCTCGCCACTGTTAGATAGGGTCATAATTATAGATACTCAATTTCTGACCCACAAATCACACATTGGTACACGAGTTGTGCACCAGTCACCTGACACTGGTCCCTTGGGGGTTATTTGACCAGCATTTCCCCAGGCATGTTTTTTTTTTTTGGTGCGTGTATGAAAGTGGAATAAATGACTGTTACAATTGTTTTTCATTTTAACCATCAGATCTACATCGTGAATGAGATGAGGGATATCCTGATGGAAGCCCTGAGGCAGCCTCTCCGCTCCCCAAGCGACTGGCGTCTCCCAGGTAAAGGAGGCCTGCGGCAGACTGATCTTCCAAACATTCAGTTTAGCGTGCCTCTCCAAATAGCCTGATTTAGGGTATCGCTTTCGTATGAATTGAAAATATGATCTATCGGCAGCATCACGTTTGCGTTTGGATTACACTGCCGATTCTGACTTAACTTTTGAAATGGAATTGGATTTTCAATTTGAAATGTGTGATAAACTCATAATAGAGTCCAGGACATTAAAGAGGCTTTATTATTGTCCTTGATACCCGATGACAAAGGAGATGCCGAGGAAATGGCCTTTAATCGACAACAACCCAATAATTGTGTTTTCCCCGGCGTGACGCTGGTGCTGGCAAGCTGAGGTCATAGAGTTTGGTGGCTAGCTCTGTGCTGAAATGGGCATCCATCTGACCTCCAAGGACAAAGGAGCCTAGAATCCTTTGTCCTCCCCCTTGGTTTAGCGTGCTGCAGTTTGGCTGCACAACAGTACGACATGCCAGATAAGAACCTGTTGCTTTGTTTAACCTTTTCTAGAGTATATTTTTTTAACAACATATGCAGTTATACCAAATTCAGAATTCCAGACAACTCGAAGGACACTGCATTTTTTCCAGAAAATTTGTGGCCTTAACCCTCTTCACTGAGACAATATAAAATTGGTTGTGTATAGTTGACAAAAAAATGGATTTATAACGGTGAAGAATGATCTCAAGTTTGGCAAACATGCGAGTGCAGAGCGGATGTTTCATGGTGGAAGGCAGGCTGGGATTATCCCGGCCTGTGTTCCCAGACACAACCAGTACTCTTTTGGTTACTCATAATATAGCCAGGTGGGGGCTGGTTACAAGTTACTACTAGCTACACAATGGACCTGTACCCTTTTGGTTACTCATAATATAGCCAGGTGGGGGCTGGTTACAAGTTACTACTAGCTACACAATGGACCTGTACTCTTTTGGTTACTCATAATATAGCCAGGTGGGGGCTGGTTACAAGTTACTACTAGCTACACAATGGACCTGTACCCCTTTGGTTACTCATAATATAGCCAGGTGGGGGCTGGTTACAAGTTACTACTAGCTACACAATGGACCTGTACCCTTTTGGTTACTCATAATATAGCCAGGTGGGGGCTGGTTACAAGTTACTACTAGCTACACAATGGACCTGTACCCTTTTGGTTACTCATAATATAGCCAGGTGGAGGCTGGTTACAAGTTACTACTAGCTACACAATGGACCTGTACCCTTTTGGTTACTCATAATATAGCCAGGTGGGGGCTGGTTACAAGTTACTACTAGCTACACAATGGACCTGTACCCTTTTGGTTACTCATAATATAGCCAGGTGGGGGCTGGTTACAAGTTACCACTAGCTACACAATGGACCTGTACTCTTTTGCTTATTCATAATATAGCCAGGTGGGGGCTGGTTACAAGTTACTACTAGCTACACAATGGACCTGTACTCTTTTGGTTACTCATAATATAGCCAGGTGGGGGCTGGTTACAAGTTACTACTAGCTACACAATGGACCTGTACCCTTTTGGTTACTCATAATATAGCCAGGTGGGGGCTGGTTACAAGTTACTACTAGCTACACAATGGACCTGTACCCCTTTGGTTACTCATAATATAGCCAGGTGGGGGCTGGTTACAAGTTACTACTAGCTACACAATGGACCTGTACCCTTTTGGTTACTCATAATATAGCCAGGTGGGGGCTGGTTACAAGTTACTACTGGCTACACAATGGACCTGTACCCTTTTGGTTACTCATAATATAGCCAGGTGGGGGCTGGTTACAAGTTACTACTAGCTACACAATGGACCTGTACCCCTTTGGTTTATTATAATATGGCCAGGTGGGGGCTGGTTACAAGTTACTACTAGCTACACAATGGACCTGTACCCTTTTGGTTACTCATAATATAGCCAGGTGGGGGCTGGTTACAAGTTACTACTAGCTACACAATGGACCTGTACCCTTTTGGTTACTCATAATATAGCCAGGTGGAGGCTGGTTACAAGTTACTACTAGCTACACAATGGACCTGTACCCTTTTGGTTACTCATAATATAGCCAGGTGGGGGCTGGTTACAAGTTACTACTAGCTACACAATGGACCTGTACCCTTTTGGTTACTCATAATATAGCCAGGTGGGGGCTGGTTACAAGTTACCACTAGCTACACAATGGACCTGTACTCTTTTGCTTATTCATAATATAGCCAGGTGGGGGCTGGTTACAAGTTACTACTAGCTACACAATGGACCTGTACTCTTTTGGTTACTCATAATATAGCCAGGTGGGGGCTGGTTACAAGTTACTACTAGCTACACAATGGACCTGTACCCTTTTGGTTACTCATAATATAGCCAGGTGGGGGCTGGTTACAAGTTACTACTAGCTACACAATGGACCTGTACCCTTTTGGTTACTCATAATATAGCCAGGTGGGGGCTGGTTACAAGTTACCACTAGCTACACAATGGACCTGTACTCTTTTGCTTATTCATAATATAGCCAGGTGGGGGCTGGTTACAAGTTACTACTAGCTACACAATGGACCTGTACTCTTTTGGTTACTCATAATATAGCCAGGTGGGGGCTGGTTACAAGTTACTACTAGCTACACAATGGACCTGTACCCTTTTGGTTACTCATAATATAGCCAGGTGGGGGCTGGTTACAAGTTACTACTAGCTACACAATGGACCTGTACCCTTTTGGTTACTCATAATATAGAGTACAGGTTTCACTGGTCAATTGGGAATATGTATGTTCTTATACAAAAACAATATACCTTATAATATAATAACCTACAAAGATGATCCAGGGACACTTGTGAATTATGATGGTTGCATCATGGATTTTGTCGGCAGCTGTGAAAATACCAGTTTTTTTGCAAACCGTTTTGTAAATCATGTGCAATGTGGCCACACAGGAATCTTTTAAGGTGACTTCTCTTTTCCGCAGATGTCGATGAATATTACGAGAAGATGAAGAAGAGGTACTACGATTGTCTGGGAGACGAGAGTCATCAGTGAAGTCAAGGTCGCCCATGAAATGACGAGCTCGGCGCGTGCTCAGTAATCCGGGTGTATGAATCCCAGGAGAGTTGAATCGGTTCATTCGGACACCGTAGTTTCATGGATAAAATGCAGTTTATTGCCTACAATAAACTGCATTTTTCTTAAAACGTGTCAAATCTCAACCAAATTGGCATTTTATCAGCAGAACGATAATGGAAAAAAAGTTTTTCCTGTTGGCACTTTGAGAGAAAAATTAAGGCATGAATTTATAACAGCCGGCAGGACAATTTAAATGCATCGTAGCTGTGAGGTCTTTCTAAAAAGGCCGAAGGGCAACTACAACCTACAAGAGTTTTGAAATCAAGAGGGGTAGTTCCTCATTTATAACATTTTCTGTACTGGTTTTTAGTGGGTCTGTGTGTTTACTTTGACCTTATGTATGCTTTGCAAAGTGTGCGCTCACTACTGTGTGATGACATCATCAGCTATATTCCATGCTCATATGCAGATCCTTTTGGTCTCATTCTCATCCAGCTTTCCCAAATTCTGCCCCTCTATATATCAATCATATGCGGCACCTTCCATACTTATGTACATGCCTCTTGATTCATCTATATCTAATTATGTCCCAATTCTGCCTGTCCCAAAACATGTTTGATCCCTACAATTATGCTCTTATATGGCTTAGCTAGGAAGAATAATATCCTCGTTGTTATCATTATTATGTTTATCGTGTTGGCAGTACTCTTCTATTAGTAAACCAATGTCAGCGTGTGTTCTGAAAGTTGTGGTCAGTTCAGAAAATATTATGTGAAGAGAAAGCTCCTTAAACCTCTTGACTGGGTATCTGGGTGGCGTGGCGGTCTATTCCATTGTCTACCTATACGGGTATCACTGGTTCGAATCACTGTATTACGTCCGGCTTGGTCAGGCGTCCCACTACAGACACAATTGGCCGTGACTGCGGGTGGGAAGCTGGATGTGGGTATGTGTCCTGGTCGCTGCACTAGCGCCTCCTTTGGTTGATCGGGGTGCCTGTTTGTGGGGAGAACTGGGGGGAATAGCGTGATCCTCCCACGTGTTACGTCCCCCTGGTGAAACTCCTCACTGTCAGGTGAAAAGAAGCGGCTGGCGACTCCACACATATCAGAGGAGGCGTGTGGTAGTCTGCAGCCCTCCCCGGATCGGCAGAGGGGGTGGAGCAGCGACCGGGACGGCTCTGAAGAGTGGGGTAATTGGCCAAGTACAATTGGGGAGAAAAAGGGGGGGAAATACCCCCCCCCAAAAAAAACCTTCATTTGAAATTTACAAGAAAAACAATAACAGTAAATGACATAAATATGTCTTTATGCATGCTCAATAATCCAGGTAAGGAAACCACAGAAAGTTGAATCAGTTCATCTGGACACAACGTTTATTGAGAGAAACGTCTCATCACTCATCTAAGTGACCTCTCCAGTCTCATCTGACTGCAGGTATCCCCACCCTTATAAACAATACAGTGGCATAACGACCCAAACCAACCACCTGTTTCATATGCAAATTGGCGTGACCATTAACCAGAGTTACAACGGCCATGTGTACTACTCACAGAGGATTGGGGAATAGTTGCAATCACGGTAAGATGGTGACAGATGTACTCTTTTGGGTCAGGGATGGTTGTTCCCTCCTCACATAGATGGAAATGGGGGGGGGGGGGGGGCTAAGAGTACATCTGCCACCATCCTCTGATGGATGACTGATTCCACTAACTCAGTAATGGTGCCACCACAGCAGAAGGCTAAAGGAGTGCTTTCGCAGCAGCGAGTAAGTGTTTTTATTAATGTCAATTTTACAATTTGAACTGTATTCTGAGTTTTGGCTTTATTAACGCACAGCGTTGTTAGACAGTTACACAGTGGACACTTCTGTGAATTCTTCATGCATTCTGAATGGTTTTGATATCTGAACTTCTTTTTTTCCCCGCCAAACACCAACATTTAAGATCCACCGTCAGCGGTGCATCTTGCTATAATTAAAACGTGAAGTCTGGTTGCCATCAGCAAATATCTCCAAAAACAGAACTCAACTATGTGCATAAATATATTCATTTTTTTATACAGTTGGCATCGATCTATGCCAAACAGTTAAAGCATGTTGAAATCTGTGCAAGTGTTTACATGAATTGATCGAATGTCGGCACCGTTATGTACGGGAGGGGCTGCAGAGAGGAGTCCAGAACCCTTTAATGGGATTCTCATATGTCATCAATTATACATGCAAATAAACTCAACTACAGTTTGTAACTACCAGCATGGCGTTGGTGTTTGTGAAGGCGGCTGCACCGGAGGCAAGGAACAATTCAGAAACACAACAGGCGTCCGTGTCAGGTTACTAAAGGCAGGAGGGAAGGCGTCATCGTTTCTCTTAGGCACCGATTTGTCTTTTTACCCCCACCCCTCCTTTTTTGAAAAACTTTTTCTTCTCTAGCTTGCATGAAAGTACATCAAGTATTTCACAAGTTCTCCTACCGTTTAAAACCTTTAAGTTCTGCTATCTGGCGATTTAAAAACCCTACACGAGGCCTCCAGCACCATGTGAATGCTGCGGACAACGAACAGCCATGGCACACAGAAATCATTTCGGCAAACCACAACTAGACTGACACAAAGAACAAAACAACCAACAACAATGGCATCATGATATTGATCCCCAAGGTAGTGTTTAGTGTTAACTACAGCCGGTAGGACCTCAGAAGGCAGACTACAGACCATCGTACTGTTGGCAGCTTTAATTGGATTTGTGATGGTGTAACTCTGCCGGTAAAATGACGGCTTCAAGTTGACAGGTGGGGGTGTGTTGGAGCCCCCTCTTAACCCAGGGAGTGCTGTTTATTCAGGCTGTCAGCACGCCTCACTCTTTCCTCTGGGGTTTTTCTGTACCAGCTCCTGATAGGGAACCCCCAAAAAGTTTGAAGGCGTCCAGTAAAACTACTTTGGACGATATTCATTACTTCATAATCAATGTAAAATAAGCTCAGGCACATACATCATGTATGGAGAAGCCATGGTTATACTCACCCTTGGCGACTTAGCTGGCCCGGGACAGGGGCATTTTGGCCTTGGCTCGGTTTCAGGATCCTGAGAGAGGAGAGGGGGGGAGGGCGTGAGGGAGACTAGCTTTTGGTCAAATCGGAGCAGGAAAAAGGAGCTCGCTGATATTTCCTAAACAGCAGGGTTACTAAAAAGCCCAGCCGGGTTCAGTACCTATTAGCAGTTGGGCTTTTTGGCTTCTGCTGCGTCTTCCTAACCTGGGCCGGGGATTGCCCAACCCTGAAGATACAGCAAGAACACAAAATAAGAGGACTGGCGGTTATGAAAAGGTTACCATACCATAAGAACTATAAGCTCTAAAGACTGTAAATCCACTAAATCCAGTTGCAGTAAATCAGTAAATCCACATTTATAGGAGCTCTCACCCTGCTCATCTCACCTCCTTTTTCTGTCCAGTGACCTCCGTGTTGCAGAGGATAGCGCTACTCTCTCCTTGGGGCACTTGGCTTTCTCCTGTGAGTTTGATGCCATGAGAGAACAAGTGTATTTTTAAACTTTACGGCAGAATGTGGTTCACTTCCAAGTGATGCTGAGAGTACACGAGTGAAGCAGTAGGTTCTGATTTTTCGAAGTAAACAAGAGACGCGGGGTTTCCAACTCCCGCAGTTTCCTCTCTGCGCAGAGCTCCCTGTCCTGCTGCAGCAGTGCTAACCGCTCCTCCAGAGGCATCACAAAGAAGATGTCATGGACGTCATATAGGGCTGCTCGTAACTGACCACACACAAACACACACACACACACATATATAGATGGATAGTTTTCTTCTTTGTGTGAATTTTTATTTGTGTGTGTGTGTGTGTGTACCTGGGCTCTGACTCTCTCCTGTAGGGAGAGTTCTTGTGCTGAGATAGCGCCTTTCTTCTGTGGACTGTGAGTCCTGAATGAGTGGATGAACTCCTGTGTGTCCTGAGCACGCAAAACACATGGACACGGGTGTGCTAATCAGCGGCTTGAGACGTAAATAAAATAACTTTCTAAATACCTGGGAACCGCTTCTCTGAAGTGGTCGCGCATAACGTTGCACGTTGAGAGCAGGCTCGCCTGTGCGCACTCACCGACACAGTCTGACGTAGGTGTTTGACCTCCTTTTCAGCAGTCTGCGGGTGAGGAAACCGCGGGTGATGGCACCAAGTCGACAGAGTGCCCTTTGCTGCTTTGCAGTTAGAATCTGGAGCAAAAGCAGCGGGCACACAGCAAAGGCATGCGAATATAGTTCAGACGGATGTTTCACAGGGACGCTGATGGAGAAAGTAAAATTTTGGGCTGGTGCGTAAATGTAAAATAACTTCTAAAGAAAGACAGGACGTTTAAAAAGGAGGAAGGTGAATCTGCAAACAAACACACGCACAACCCGCTTCCACACATATGACGGACGGCGCGTACCCACCTGACTGAGTCTTGCCCGGGGCTTAGTCCCCCAGCTGGGTCCCCACAGATAGACAGGGGGCTGGACAGAAGGAGAGGACACACAGGAACTGAGAGGAGAGGGGGAACCTGGAGAGGGTAATAAAGAGACGCAGCACTTCGATGGCGACTCACTGTTCTGTACGGACAGTAATTTCTGTTCAACCAGAACATTTTCATCAGCATCAAGACCCTCATGCTTACTGACCTTTCATCGCCGCTATTTCATTTACACAAACAGAAATAATTACCTGTAATGAAACTACCTATACTGTGTCCAGGTGACTGTACACTTGGGGTGTGGGCAGGGCTGAGTCTAGGGCAGGAGGGGCTTACAACAGCATAGCTGTCACTCACAGACCTTTGCTCCTGCCCCCCAGTATCCTCACTCATGTTTCTGTCACACCTGGGCTCCTTCGGTCTCCTCTCTTTGTCTTCCAGTTCCTAAGCACACACACACACACAGAAAAGAACGACATCCTAGTGTCTCTCACACTCTGGAAAAGAATAGAACAAAATGAGATCAAGGGTATTTTCAAAGGGGGTAGGGTGTCAGTGGCCCAGGAGGTAGAGCAGGTCATCCGGTATTTGGATGGTTGCTGGTTCGATCCTCAGTTCCTTGCAAAAATGTCGAGGTGTCCCTGAGCAAAACGCCTAAACCGTAACTGCTCCCGATGAGTTGAACGTTACCTTGTATGGTTGACACCACCATCGGTGTATGAGTGTCTGTGTGGGTGGGTAAATATGTGAGGCGTTAAATGTAAGGCACTCTGGAACAATATGCGTGTTTGGAAACCCCTCCCCCCTTTACCCCCCCCCCAAATTTTTTCAAAAGATTTGGTGTAACTCAATATGCTGACCTGTAGAAGGCGCTGTTGCTCTTTCTCCTGCTCAGCCAGGAGAGACATCTGCAAGGCATGCTCCTCCTCCAGACGCCTCTGCATTTCCTCAAGAGCCTGCACTCTCCGCTCAGTGTCCTCTGAGGAAGTACATGTACACACACACACACACACAAAGACTGAATGCGTGCATGCAACCCTTACCTTTCCATCTTTTACATTTGTTGTTTCCCTATCCCCCTTTCACATGTCTATTGATTTATAAGTGGGAATGAGACTTTTAACAAATGAGCTTTCATGAATAGTTTAACACCATGTTCATATTTTCTCAGTCCTACCTTTCTTCCTGTCCAGCTGCTCAGTTCCATTTTTGTTTTGCGCCATTCTGCGATTGTTTGGCTCCTGAAGACCATTTGGCTCCATCCTGAGGTTCACCTGGGAGAGGTCATGGGTCACATGGGGCCTTAGCACAGACGGTGAGGGATTCTCTACATCATATGACTGGTTCAAGGGGGCCACAGGGGACCGACGGTTAGGGGCCAAGCGAGTAACCCCCGCCATAAAGCGAGGAACCCTCTCCTGGCTGCGGTCTATGTAATCAACTCCAGAAGGGGAGTGGGCGGGATGCAGCTGACTGTCAAGGGTGTGACAGCGCCGGTGAAACCCTAAAGCCAGATGGTCATAGTGGCCCATCAGGCTGGATCCTGAGGCTCTGACAGGGCTGCATAGTTCCCGAACCGGACTGTTACCACAGTGGCTGGATCGACGACTGCTACTCCCACTACCCCCACCACCACCACTCCCTACCAGGCCCCAGTGACCTGAGGACCTTGTGCCCCCTAACAGTGACTCTCCCCAAGCCGCCATGGCTGCAGGCTCCCCTGACCTTACTGGGCTTCTGGGTATGAGGTCTGCTGGGTCAGCGGGGAAGCAGAAATGGATGTTACCAGCAGAGACAGGGCGGGGTCTGTGCATGAGGACTGAGGCTGGGTTCTGTACTATGGAGGCTGCCATTAGGGTCAGGTACAGTAGGTGAGAGGCAGCCAGACTGCTGGGTCTGGGTGTGAGGTGGGCCCACAGGGCTGTGACGCAGGCTGAATCCAAACTCAATTCTGCTTTCTCCCAGTGGACTACGACTCTCGTTCTCCTTGTCAGAGAGGCTCTCGGGTGGGGGCGTAGGGGTGAGCCCAATGTTGACTTTTGACTCTTGCCGACTCTGCTCCCTCTCTACGTACTCCCTAGACCTCCTCAAAAGGCTCTCCAGACAGGGGCGATTCTAGGATCAGACCTTCAGGGGGGCTCAGCCCCTTATGAGAATGATATGCATACATCCATCCATCCATTATTCGAACCATTTATCCTGCTCTCAGGGGCGCGGGGATGCTGGAACCTATCCCAGCAGTCATTGGGCAGCAGGCGGGGAGACATCCTGGACAAGCCGCCAGGCCATCACAGGGCCCACCCACACACACACACACACACATTCATACCTAGGGGCAATTTAGTACGGCCGATTCACCTGACCTAGATGTCTCTGGACTGTAAGAGGAAACCGGAGCCCCCGGAGGAAACCCACGCAGACACGGGGAAAACATGCAAACTCCACACAAAGGGACGACCCGGGACAACTCCCCAAGGTTGGACTCCCCCGGGGCTCGAACCCAGGACCTTCTTGCTGTGAGGCTGGCGACCGTGCTAACCACTGTGCCACCGTGCCTCCCAACATGCATACAGTGCATTGCAAAAGTGTTCAATCACCCACATGCCCCAATCCCAAAAGTGAAGAATAGATTTATACTCTGTCGCTTCAATCTTCAAGTGGCAGTGATACAGTTCAAGCCATGTTTAGAATGTTAGGAAGAGTCTGTTCTGAGACTTGGAAAATGCTATTTATAGAAGGGCAGTACAAGCAAATTGATAGAGGTCAAACTGACTTGCCAATATGCAGACAACTGCGTGTGTGTTACTGTAATTTGTCCGGCTACTCTCTGCTGACCATTTTAGACCTGTTAATAAAAGCATTTCCTCTTATACATCAATTATTCAATTATGTGACTAGAAAGACAACAAATCTGAGAAAACTTACTTTAATGTTGAGCCACAAAACCATCACTTAGTTTACAAAGGTAGAAAAATATTGACTAAATGGAAAAAAAAGTTTTTAAAAAGTCACTTTCTTCATTAACTACCAGCATCAAAATAAAAGATAATGAGGGGTAAACAATAATTGAAAAAAGATTGTTTTAACATTGGCTCAATTCACCCCAAAACCCAACCCATCCTACCCTAAAGTGCAATGTCGCTTAAACATTATGCTGTGTCGCCTCACCTTGAGGGTGGCAAATCTATCACTTTTTGGTAGCTGACTCTCTCAAGCACCTCGTTCTCGACTGACATCATAGCCAAGTGCTGGAGTCAATCAATCATCAATTTGTTGTTTTTTTGTAATAGCGCTTTTGTAGCTGCAACAGCCACTCAAAGCGCTTTAGTCTACTTTGCCCCATGGTTCTCCTCTCTCCCTCTTTGCACTGACAGTCACACACAAAAATGTATTCAACTAGAAAATGATATTGGCCTATACTCTGTTTGTTTGTGTCTGTTAGTTGCTTTGGATAAAAGCGTCTGCTAAATACCTGACCCTGACCGTTGGTTTATTTATTAACAGACTATGTGTGGTGTAAATCAATGTAAGGGGAGGTTGGGGAGAATACACATTTAATAACAGAATATCAACACACTGCTTAGTTTTGTGAATTCATTGTAGAGTCCACTGCAATGAATATGAACAAAACAGCAGCCGCCTTGGCATTTATAAAAGGTCTTTCTTGACTACCTGTCCCATTTTCTCACCTGGTTCTTCCTGCTCTCTCTTTCTGCTGACTCCATCCTGCTTTCTCTCCCTCTCTATCCTCCTCTCCCCCTCTTTGTGCTGTCAACCAAAAGGCAAACGTAACAGCCAAACAAGAGAATTTATAATCTTATAAAAGATGAATGGATTGCTGTGGGCAATACAATGAGATGTCGTTTTGACGTTTCTCTCACCTGAACCTGGCTGTCCTCCTTTAAAAAAAACAACCGTATATCCATCTATGAAAAAACAGACATTTCCAACGAGTCAGGGGTTTGTTGCAACGCTTCAATCCACTGTCCATAAAACCACTGTAACATCAGCTAGCTCCTTAGCTCTCTAAGCTAGCCTGCTTGCACCGTTTCCAGCTAACAGTTATCGGCTAATGTTAGCTCTCTAAGCTAGCCTGCTTGTCCGCTAGAGTCTAGCGGACTATGTCAGCTAATGTTCTTTGACATAAAATGGAACAATAATTAGTCCAGACACTTTCTGTTATGGTGCCAATTTGACCCAACGTTCTCAGCACATTCAGCAAATGTCTTTGCTAACGTTTCAACGTACTTGTGGTTTTAATCTGCGCCATGAAATTCACCAACGGTCCATTTTGAAGTGAATCGCGGGCTCTTCTTCTTCTTCTTCTTCTTCTTCTTCTTCTTCTTCGTGGTTTATTGGCGGTCGGCAAAGAAGCGCGGGTCCCTCCTTCTTCTTCTCTCTTACTGACGGGATGGACTAAAGTTGCATGCCGCCACCTATTGTACCGGAGTGAGTAACGTCATGACTTTTATAAAGAATAGGCTACTGCAGTGTTTCTCAACCGGGGGTCCGCTGACCCCTAGTGGTCCGTGGTGTAATTGCAAGGGGTCCGTGAAAATAAAATATCTTTTAAAAAAAAGATCCTATGACATTTATAGAAATAGGATTATTTTACTCAAATGTGACTGAGACCTTTATCTACCTAAACTATAAAGGGTAACAGCACTTTTTCTCTAATTACATCTGTTTCACAAGTGTAATTTATTGTATTTTAATGAGATCTCGCTCCCGTTTGCATTGTTAAAAGTTACTGCATAAAAATTCTGTTGTTACATATATCTGAAAGTTACTGAATACATATTCTGTTTTGTTACATATATCTGAAAGTTACTGAATACATATTCTGTTCTGTTACATATATCTGAAAGTTACTGAATACATATTCTGTTTTGTTACATATATCTGAAAGTTACTGAATAAATATTCTGTTTTGTTACATATATCTGAAAGTTACTGAATACATATTCTGTTTTGTTACATATATCTGAAAGTTACTGCATAAGAATTCTGTTTTAAGTTACAACTGAAAGCTCTTATTTTTGCCCCAAAGAGTGAATAAATGCTATAATGCAATTTAAAATGCAGTTTCTACTGTTTCTACCAAATTGAAACCCCCCTCCCCCAAGATCAGGTGGAGGGGTCCTCAGGGTAGATCAAAAATACGCAGGGGGTCCAGGACCCCAAAAAGGTTGAGAACCACTGCCCTAGAGCATGTTCATAAGATGGGAATATGTTAGAATAGTCTATGACAAAGAAAATGAAACTCTTTCAGTGCAAATTATGAGAAGAACTAAAGGTCTGTCTGTAAGAGGTACAAAACGGCTTTAGTTGATCCTCAACCTGAGGAACCGGTGAACTCTTACTGTAGTAAAAACACAGAAATAGAAAATGAGCATGGCATTAGTATGGACCACAACATTCCTACAGTAAATACAATACGAGCACTTTTTACACCGTAGAAGTAGTAAATCAAATCAAATCAATTTTATTTGTATAGCCCAATATCACAAATTACACATTTGCCTCAGTGGGCTTAACAGCAACGCAACATCCTGTCCTTAGACCCTCTCATCGGATAAGGAACAACTCCCTAAAAAACCCCTTTAACAGGGAGAAAAAACAGGAAGAAACCTCAGGGAGAGCAACAGAGGAGGGATCTCTCTCCCAAGACGTACAGCGTGCAATGGATGTCGTGTTCACGCAATTTACATAATACAACATTGAAAGAGGAGAACAGAATTGTAATGGACATAAAATTGATGAAGAACGTGATGCGCAGGATGCCAAAGCAGTGTCCACGTGCCAACGGAGCAGTCCAGGACCCAAGCCACGCGACCAGCATCATCATGTAATAAGAAAAACTTAGGTGAGGAGAGGAAGGGCAGGCAGCATCCAAATGATGGCCACCATCACCATGGAGACCTGAGAGGAGAACCGACCGCACATGCACGCAAGAGAGACTCACATGGCACCATTCAAACACAGAGAAAGAGAAAGGAGAAGACGTCGTTCAGAGAGAGAGAAAAGACATGTTAGAGAAGAGAACAGTTTGCAATAGTCATTAGCCATAATCAATGAAGTCATCAATTCGTCATAATCTCTACTCTGTAATCTGGTCGGCAGAAGAGTGGTTGGTAAATTCATTGAGACAGCAAACCAACCCGCCATCCAGTACAGGTTGTGAAGCACTCAACTTAAAGGCAACTAATTGTAAGCTAAGGCAAAAAGATGAGTTTTAAGTTTGGATTTAAAGGACTCAACAGACTCCGATGCTCTGACGGCAGGCAGGCCGGTTATTCCACAACAACGGAGCCCGATAGGAAAAGGCCCTGCCGCCGCCAGCTGACTTCTCTTTAACTTTGGGTACACACAGGAGCCCTGGTATAGTATTTGTATTACAACGTGATGGAAAAAACACAGGATGGTGCTTTTTAAGATCTGACAACAGATCGCAGTGCTACGACCCCGCCAACCAATGCACTGCCTTCGCCGCTGCTCCGCCGAGTTATCCGTTAAATCCGTCTCTCGTCGTGGAAACACGTTGCCTGCGTGCAGCATCTCTCCAGAGCCTGAGAAAGGACACTTAGTAGGGTGAAAGAGCGGTAGAGCAGAATTAAAGCTCAAAGAAGGGAGGGGGAACAGAGAAGTGGGACAGGACCGTCCAGCTGTACATGTTATGGAATGCAAACAATACGGAGGATATACAAATAATGTGTGTGTGTGTGTGTGTGTGTGTGTGTGTGTGTGTGTGTGTGTGTGTGTGTGTGTGTGTGCCTACCCTAGCCTGTGCCTGGACATAAGATATTTGTGCTTAGAGATTTATCCCCCCCCCTAATCCAAGTAGCGTCAGTATTGAAATAAAACAGACAGTGCCGAAAATAAAACCAACACCAGCAGCTGGAATCCACTGGTGCACAACACCAATCAGTCAGAGTGTCTGTGATTTATCTTTAGAGCAGGTATGAAGAGAGCAGACAGGAAGCAGTCTCGATGCCGCAGCCAGAGATCTGTCTCGGTACCGCCGGGGCCTGTTTCCTGTTCAGAAGAGCTAGTGCAGGGCTCGTCGCCGTACCGCTGTACTGTCGGCTTGACTCGACGAACTTAGGAATACTGTCACTTGTTGGGCACAGGATGAGCCTAAGCTCTTAATCATCTTCACGTTTTGGACCGATACCGGGCTTCTGCGTTATTCTCTACGCTATTTTAAACGATCGAGACCACGCAAAAAAATAAATAAATACCAAAACGGATGGGTCGTGCGCACACTGTTGAGGCGATACCGTGTCTAGTTTTGGGGGAAGGGAGGACGAGAAAAGGGGCGGGGGAGGAAGCAGAAACACGCAAGTAGTGGGTCCAGTCCGCGAGGCCGCGACAGGCCTCCGGGGTCGAACGTGTACTCCCAGTGTCCAGGTGACTCAGCGGCACAGTGTTCTTTCTCACTTGTCTCCCGATCCCAGACCCAGCTGACTGGACCTTTCTGTGACCTGGTCAGCGGTGAAAACTGCACCCAACCCACATGGAGCACCTAAAGAGGCATCTGTCGGGCCGAACAACAGTCCGTTCAGAACCGGGCCCCACCACTCATGCGGACGGACAGGCGGGCAGATGTTGCCTCGAGCCGGACAGGGCCCTGACTCAGCCCCAGCCACCCAGGTGTGACCGACTGCTAGTCACCCCGGGACAATGGCTCCCCTGTTTACCACTTGTTTACCTCATTTCACCTCATTTCCCCAAGGCTCATGCTCTATATTTGTAATCGTGAGCCGATGCTGAGTGGTGGGGAAATTTTCCCTGTTGACAGGTTAAGTTGGGATCATGGGGAAAATCCCGGAAAACAGACGATAACCTCCGTGGTCAACCTGGCCGCGTTAGAATGAGCTGACAATAATGCTCGGCTCTGACAAAAGAGGCGGGAGTTATAAGAGGTGTAAATAAGCAAACGGGTTTCTGGACCCGACTGTGCAGGACTGCACCCGACTTATTGGGGAATGAATAAAAGCAATGAACCGATTTTAGAATACTCAAGATGAAATAAATAAATGAACGGCGAATGAATAAATAAATAAAATACTTAAATACACTGGGACATAAGTTAATTGATATATAGGTGAACGATGACAGAGAATGCACGAAGAAATTGAGAAATGATAGATGTGTCAAATAATTTATGTCACGTCCTTCATATTTTTTCATTCACTACCATCTCAGAATTTATTTTCCCCTTGCGGAAGGATTTGCCTTGGGGCTGGGGGGGGGGGCACCTAGTCTATGTTACTTTTACCAACATGCAAATTGTGCGTTGTCCCAGATTCATGATTGGATGATCCGTGGCCCAGGGTCTGGCTCGACGGCTAATGCCCAGATAGGAGTATGAGGATTAGCAGGTAGCAACATGCCCCTTGCTCATGCAAGCTCTGCAGCCCCCAGTCTCAACACCTGAGCTGCACCACATGAGGCTACGATACCCAGAGTCTCTGATTTGGGCCACGCCGTACATGGACACAAACGAGCTGGACACCGTTGTGGAGGGTAAGTTTTTCTCTTTTGGGAGCGTTATCACAACCGGGCATTAGTAACTGAACCAAATATTGTGCCATAGATCGTCCAGTCACGAATCTGGGACAACGCATGATTTGCATGTTGGAGGTAAAACAGATTAGGCCACGCCCACAAGGAGAACCCTGCTGAGGGGAAATAAATGATGAGACGACGGTGAAGGATGACAAAATAGATAATGTGGAACAGACAAACGTACACTTTTATAAAGTCATTTCTGAATTTCTTTGTGCGCTTTCTTTATTCGTTCACTCATTCGTTTCCCCGTTTATTCGAGCATCTTCTTTGTTTATTCATTGTGTAGTTAATTAATTTACTCATTTATTTATTTATTTCTCAATTTATCTGAGCATGTTCAAAATCTACTCATTACTCTGCTGGGATAGGCTCCAGCATCCCCACGACCCTGAGAGCAGGATAAGCGGTTTGGATAATGGATGGATGGCGCTATATATATAGTTATATATATATATAGTTATATATATATAGTTATATATAGAGTTATATGTGCGTGTGTGTGTGTGTGTGTATATATATATAGTTATATATATATAGTTATATATAGTTATATATAGTTATATATAGTTATATGTGTGTATATAGAAAAATATATATATATATAGTTATATGTGTGTGTATATATATATATAGTTATAGTTATATATAGTTATATATATAGTTATATATAGTTATATGTGTGTATATATATAGTTATATATAGAGTTATATATGTGTATATATATAGTTACATATAGTTATATATATATAGTTATATATGTGTGTGTGTATATATATTTATATAGTTATATATATAGTTATATGTGTATATATATAGTTATAGTTATATATATAACTCTATATATAACTCTATATATAACTCTATATATATATGTGTGTGTGTGTGTGTGTGTGTGTGTGTGTGTATATACTATAGTCACAGTACATAATTTCAGTGTAATTGGTACATATTGATAATCATGTCCCATGATGTTGAATCATTGATTATCATGATGATTATCATTGATAATCAATGATAATCATGATGGCTCCAGCGTCCCGTGACCCCAACTGGGGTAAGCGGCTTGGATAATGGAGGGGTGGAATGGATGACAGTCACGTTGACGTATACCCATAGTGGCACACCTTTGCATCGCTTTAATTGTCAAAATACTAAAACCTGGACTATTCCTCACGTTCCGTGTTAATTCGGCCCAGTAGTCACTTTGGAGGCAGAGAGTTTTACACTGTTGAGCAGATTTCATATTCGCTCCAGACTGTTGACGTGTGTTTTCGAGGGGTGTTCAGGGTTTAGCTTTATCCCCCCCCCAGGCGGTCTGTCTGCACGACGCTGTTCTAACATCGTGCAGTTTGCCGGTGTATCAGGGAAACTGGTACTCCCTGATACCGCTTCAGAAAATGGCGAGTACAACTGGCCCCGTCCATATTGCTGGCTTTGCGGCGGCGGCGGCACAAGGCCCGCCGCAGGTATCCCTCCTACACCTCTTCATTAAACGCCACAGATGTGCCACGAGGCAGATGTAAAAGTGAGATTAAACAGTCTCCATAAAGTTAATCGCTGGGATCAGACACCCTCCCGTCCCTCGCCCCCCGGGACACGGATCCTCCCTCGTACCAACCCTGTCTGGAACCTGACGGCTGATTAGCTTGTTTTAGGACCGCACATCCGGCCTTCTGGGCACGGCTGTTTTACCATTCGTCTAACTCTAACTCTAACCCTAACCCTAACTCTAACTCTAACTCTAACTCTAACCCTAACCCTAACTCTAACTCTAACTCTAACTCTAACTCTAACCCTAATCCTAACCCTAACCCTAACTCTAACTCTAACTCTAACCCTAACTCTAACTCTAACTCTAACTCTAACCCTAACCCTAACCCTAACCCTAACCCTAACCCTAACTCTAACTCTAACCCTAACCCTAACCCTAACTCTAACTCTAACCCTAACCCTAACCCTTTCTCTGTGCCCTCTGTAACCTTTTGTGCTTTTGTCCCTCCTCCTCCCCCCCACCCCATCTCTCTTTTCTACCCCCAGCCCCCCTCTCTACGCCTCATCTCTACCGTTCATCTTGTCCAACTGGATGTCAGTCATTCCTTTCCTGTGTGCATGTGTGTAAGTAAGTGGAAGCTGAGCGGGCGTCTGTCTCCCAGGTGAGCCGGGGTCTCATCTACAGACGCACCGCAGAGGATGCCGACTTGTTAAGCACGACCGGAACGATGCTACCACAAAGCCGGCGGCGGGAGGGGATGTAGGAGACACCGGGGCTGAGATCTTAACTGCGGGGGGGAGGGGAGGGGGGAGGGAGCTTCAGGACGTCTCCTACCGCTCAAGTGATTAGCCCCGTTACCTGGTAACCAACGCCACAAACCCCACGCTGGCAACTTGCTCGAGAGAGAGTTACTTTCTTTCACACGTCTCTTGTTCCCTTCCACTGCTTTACATATGACTCCGACCAAGACGACAGCAACGGCAAAACAAGAGGACGAGGTGGCGGGATAGGCCCCGGGAGAGAGCCGAGTGTATTTCTTTCTCTTTCCTTCTCCGGTCCCTTCCTCACCGGCGCTCCCCTTCTGCGCGACCATAAAAGGGCCTGGATGGTGTGTGATGGATGGCAGGAGGGGGACAACAGAGTCCAGTCACTGAGCGGGGAGCTGCGGTGCCACCGGTACAGCCTCCTGCAGTTTCTCCATTCAGCTCCACGTACCGAGGAGACGGGGGGGGGGGACCCCCCTCTCCTCCCGCGGAGCAAACACATCACTCACCCCCCCCCCCGTTCTCACAACGCCCCCCCCCACATCCAGACCCCGGGACAGGACCTCGGTTTTTGTTTTCACCGTGTTCAACTTCTCCCTGGCAACCGGGCCGCAGGCAGCGAGAGTCTCCCGTCCCTGGCGGCACATCTACAACCGGCCTCATTCTTTACGGCGGAGATTAAGCGCCGGTGCCCCGGCTCTTTCGCTCGCGGCTCTTTGCCTCATATGGAAACCGAGCGAGCTGTTTGATCCCGACTCAGAACCCCCCCACCACCCCCCACCACCCCACCCCCGGGCATGCGGGCCGCATGCACACGCTAACTCCGCGGGCCGAAAGCGAGGCAAAGCCCGTCTTTCCGTGCGTGCGAGTTACGCAGCGCCTCCTCGCCTCGCCTCCCCGGGCCTCCTCGCCTCGCCTCCCCGGGCCTCCTCGCCGGCGGCACGTTACGGCGGCGAGGAGGCCCGGGGAGGCAGTAAATAACGCCGCCGAACGGCGTCTGAGACGCAGAAACAGAGCGCCGACTTACGGACCCGGTCCGCCCGCCCTTTACGTTTCCGCACGGAATCAAGGGCCCTATTCAGCCCGACGTGTGGGCGTGACCCGGCCTGACCTCCACCTCCCGTATTGCTGCTTATTTAATATCAAACAGTGCTATAAATCTGACTGGACGGGATTGTACGAGTTGAGTGCCGTGTGGTTGACAGCTCGTATATCCCTGAGTGGAAAAGCTCTTACCGCACACACAGCCAAGGGCACACACACACACACACACACACACGCATACACACGCACACACACGCACACACACGCACACACATGCATTCATGCATTCATGCGTGCCACACATATATGCGTACAACACACACACGCACACCACTAACAAGTGTTGATGGAGCCGAGGCTGTCCCACAGCTCCACAGGATTCTAGGAAAACTAACAACCCCCCCACCCCCGCCCCCACCCCACCCCTCCCTTTCCCATCCCAACATCAATGCATCTTTTCCTTTTCTCGCCGCCACATCCCACCGCCGCTGGTTACCCAGAACATAGATAATTTCTCTGCTTCTCCCCCCACCCCCACCCCCACCCCCCACACCCCACCCCCCACACGATGACTGTCGTCTCGGTTGATCCCCGGGCGCTCTGATTTACAAGTTCCCGGAAAGTTCTTTTGAGGGGAGCCAAATTCAAGCAACGGTCGTGAGACGTACGGCTGGTCAATACCCCCCCACCCCACCCCCAGCTCCCGCCTTGAATCTACCATCCAAAATACATTTCCCAGGTCCTTTCTTTAATATATATATATAGAGAGAGAGAGAGAGAGACGGGTGACAAATGAAAGGAAAAACCTGAATGCATGTGAGGGGGGTCTGGGGGCTCTGTTATGCTGTGGGGGGGGGGGGCATTTTCCTGGCATGGTTTGGGTCCACTTGTTCCCTTAGAGGGAAGGGTCGCTGCAAATCAGCACAAAGTTATTCTGAGTGATCACCTTTAGCCTATGAGTTTTTCTTTTTTTTTTGGATTTCCTCCTCTTTTTCTCCCAGTTGTACCCCGCCCTCCCCAGCTCCGCCCCCTCCGCCGATCCGGGGAGGGCTGCAGGCTACCACACATGCCTCCTCCGACACATGTGGAGTCACCGGCCGCTTCTTTTCATCGGACAGTGAGGAGTTTCGCCAGGGGGGGGTGGGGCGGCGTAGCGCGTGGGAGGATCACGCTATCGCCGCCCCCGAACAGGCGTCCCGACCGACCAGAGGAGGCGCTATTGCAGCAACCAGGACAAACCCACATCCGGCTTCCCACCCGCAGACACGACCAATCGTGTGTGTAGGGACGCCCGACCGAGCCGGAGGCAACACGGGGATTCGAACCGACGGTCCCCGTGTTGCCAGGCAACGGAATAGACCGCCGCGCCACCCGGACGCCTATGACGAAACATCTCTATCCTGATGGGAGTGGCCTCTTCCAGGATGACAGTGCCTCCATCCGCGGGGCGCGAGGGGGTCACTGAACGGTTTGGTGAGCGGCGTAAATCAGGAGTCCAGAGACTTGCAGCATCTACGACAAGGAGCGCCGAAGCTGTTCTGGAAGGCGCGTGGTGGACCAGCACCTCACGAGGACCCGTAATGCTGCACTTCAACTTGTCACCCGTCTGTCCGCGTATGCACACGCTCGTCACGTTACCGTATGGTACCAATCGTCCCACGTGGCCTGTGTCCAACCGGAGCGAGAGTGCAGGCAGAATGGCTTATGGGCCGCCCGCGTGGTACCGCATCATCCTCCACCCCTGGCAGCGGGGATGCTCTCTCACCCCACCAGCGTGGCTATGTGTGTGTGTGTGTGTGTGTGGTGTTAGTGTGGATAGCGGGACCGAAAACTAAAGCACTTATGAGCCTAATTCTTTTCGGAGGTGGTAGGTATTGTCTCAGAGAGTAAGGGGAAAATCCCAGACAATTAAAATTATGCATAAATATGCATAAATATGCAAAATATGCATTTTTCTAAAAAAAAATGGCTAAAAACCACTTTTCTCGGCATTTCACACGATTCTGAGCATCTTCGATTTTTTCACCTATGTAAAAAAAAAATTTCTGGGACTTTAGAAATGTTTTGGCATTATGCAAAATATATGCATTTTTGCAAAAATGCACTTATGATCCTAATTTTTTTTGGAGGTGGTAGGTATTGTTCCAGAGAGGACCAGAAAAATAGCAGAAAATGAAAATAATTATGCATAATTATGCAAAATATTCATTTTCTAAAAATGGCTAAAAACCACTTTTCTCGGCATTTCGGATGATTCTGAGCATTTGGGGGGGGGGTTAGGGGCAGGGGGAAGGCGGTTAGCTGGCAGGATGAAGAGGAGGGACATTTAGACGGGTGGAGAACCAAACCGCTACATTGTAGCGGGGTTCTTCCAGTCGCTTTGTAATGTACCGCCACACCCGCCGTCACGGGACTCTGTCGAGTCTGTCGGGTGTGTACTGTAAGTGCCGTAAGCTCATATCCCATCCATCCACCCATGATGCGACCTCTCACCCTGCTCTCAGCGTCGCGGGGATGCTGGAGCCTATCCCAGCAGTCGTTGGGCGGCAGGCGGGGAGACACCCTGGACAGCCCCCCCCCCCCACACACACACATACACACCTAGGGGCAATTCAATATGGCCGACTCACCTGACCTACATGTCTTTGGACTGTGGGGGGAAACCGGAGCCCCCGGAGGAAACCCGCGCAGACACCGGGAGAACATGCAAACTCCACACAGAGGACCCCGGGGCTCGAACCCCGGACAAGCCCATACTGTGCTTTTCAAACCAAACGCCGCTGCTGAAACAGAACTAAATGAGATGAAACAGCGCCGGATCACCGCAAAAAGAAAAGAAAAAGAAGAAGAAGAAGAAGAAGAAGAAGAAGGAGAAGGAGAAGAAGAAGAAGAAGAAGAAGAAGAAGAAGAAGAAGAAGAAGAAGAAGAAGAAGAAGAAGAAGAAGAAGAAGAAAAAGAAGAAGAAAAAGAAAAAGAAGAAGAAGAAGAAGGTGGTTGTCACGGGACGTCCCGTGTCCGGCAGGGCACGAGCTCTGCACCCGCGCGGCGTCACCCGGCCGCGGTTCGCTTCTTTTAGCCGCGTCGTAACTCAGACACGGGAGAAAATGCGGCTCGCCTTCCGCAGGGGGCGCGAGACGCAGCGGGACACCCTTCTCCTCTCGCCTGTCGGTTGGTCGAAACCCCGCCCTGATGTCAGTGATCTACAGCCACTCGATTGCATGGGCATAATCATAGGAGAGGAACCCCCCTCCCTTCCCCCCTCCCTTCCCCCCTCCCCCCTCCCCACGCACACACGTCTGTCTCCCCTTTTTCTGCGGGCCTTCAGGTTTTTTATTTCCCTAAATCTGCTGCGGAGGAATTTTAATTCGGGGTTGGGGCTCGTATTAGTGTGACGGGGGAACAGGTGCTGCAGGGTAGAGTTCCCTCCGTCCAGCCGTGGAAACAGACGCACCGGACCGGGGCTCCCACATTTCATCTTCCACATGTTTCAGAGGATATTCACTCACATGCGGAAGACGCAAAAAGCAGCTACTGAGCGTGCGCGTGCGCAGGCGCGCGCGTAAAAAGAGGGGAGCGAGAATGTGAAAAACAAAATTCTTATCGAGGAAAAGCGAAGAAGAAGAAAAAACAGATCTAAGGGAGCTTTTCCCCCTCTCCCCCCCCCCCGCTACGCCCGCATTTCTGCAACAGGCTCGGACCTGCAGCACGTGGCGCTTTAAGGGACGTCTGACAACCGCTCGAAAAACTAAAAAAAAATTCTCTTTTCTCAAAGGAGGAAAGGAAGAAAATCCCCCTTCAAGCCCACTTCTCCCCCCCCCCCGGGGGACTCGCGGGGGGAAGAGCTGGCAGCGCCACTTCCGGTTAAGAGATGTCTGCCAGACCTTTCGGCCCACCTTGCAGGGGGTTCACTGACAAGACACACTGACCGGTGCAGAGACACGAGCGGACACCAGGGGGGGGGTGGGGGGCGGGGAGGGCTAACGTGGTCAGTAGCTTCCATACATGGAATCGCCGGTTCGAATCCCCGTGTGACGTCCGGCTTGGTCGGGCAAGGTGTGTGCGGGGTGGGAAGCCGGATGTGGGTATGTGTCCTGGTCGCTGCACTAGCGCCTCCTCTGGTCGGTCGGGGTGCCCGTTTGGGAGGGGGGGATAGCGTGATCCTCCCACGCGCTACGTCCCCCCCCCCGGCGAAACTCCTCACTGCCAGGTGAAAAGAAGCGGCTGGCGACTCCACACGTATCGGAGGAGGCACGTGGTAGTCTGCATCCCACCCCCTCCCCCCGGCTCGGCAGAAATGGGGGGGGGGGGGTGGAGTAGCGACCGGGAAGGCTCGCATTCGGTTGTGAGGACGCTGTAAAGCCGCCTACGCCGCCTAGCGTTCATGTCCGGCACGCGCAGCGTTGCCCTGCGCTTGCCATTTTGACGGCAGGTTCAACGTGGTTCGTAAACGCGAGGATGGCAGTGGAGATGGGGGGGGGGTGTAGAGGTCACGGGGACTTGGTGTGGGTGGGTGGGGTGGGGGTCGCATCGCTGTACATTCGGAAAAAGCTCCGGACGCCCCAGAGGGGCGGAGCAGGAGGAGCGAGACCTACGGGTCATCCTGAATGATGGCTTTATTAAAGCTCTCCCCTGACAAATGGATGAAGGGGAGGCAGGGAACGGAAGAGAGGGGGGGAGAGAGAGAGAGAGGAGAGGCGGGGGGGGGGGAGGGAGGGAGGGAGGGAGGGAAACCGGCTGGTTTACCCCGATTCAACCCATAAACCGTTACATGTGACACGTTATTAAAGGATATTAAAATGGGCTACCTCGCCAAAGCCAAAATATACTTTAAAAGGCACTATGTCTAATATTAGCAGTGCAGCTTAGAAACGCATTTAAGGACCCCATTCATTCCCTGACCTTTTCTCCCCCCGCTCCCTCCCTCCCTCCCTCCCCCGCTCCCTCCCCCGCTCCCTCCCCCGCTCCCTCTTGTCATCCCCTCCCCTGCCGTCGTTAACGCCAAAAACAAATCCCAAGTTACCCGCGGTGGGAAAACATAAACGCAGGCATATGGAACTTTACCGCCGGACAGGACACACCAAGCACAAGGTGCCCGGCCGGCTCCCGGGCACCTTTCCCGGGGAAAACCCCGTCCCGGAGCGGGGGGGGGGGGACCGTGTTTGCCTTCATTTTGAGGTTTGTTTCGAACTTTCCCATCGGCGGCGTCAATGTTTTGAGGAAAACTCACGTTCGCCCGTGGGGCCGCGCGAGCTGTCGGGAGAGGGAGGGAGGAAGCGTTTCTGCCCCGTCTCGCTCGGGCGCGCGCGCGCACAGGGTAAGCCTGGCACGAACTGGTGCCAGACTTTGAACAGTGACTCCTCCGTCCAGTTTCTGCGCCAGGGTGAGATATGCACGAGGGTGTTGCCTGGGACCGTCCCACGGGTGCAAATTTGCGTGCGCGCGTGCGCGCGCGCGTGCGCGTTCGGCTCATTTGTGAGGAGCAATTTGAGATTGAGGACACTTTTTGCAAATTGAGGACATTTTGGGCCGGTTCGAGGTACTATTTTCGAGCCGAGACTCGGCGTTTGGGTTCAGGGTCTAACTTGGGGCCGGGCTACGGCTGGGAGCAGGGTCGGGTTAAGGTTAGCCCGTGTGGCGCAGGTGGTCAAAGGTGAAGGGTCAGGGGCTGGTGGGCGAGCGTAGCGGATGAGGGTCCTTACCGGTGCAGAAAAACAACTGCGTTTGCGGGTTTTCACACGTGTCTTGTGTGTGTGTGTGTGTGTCACTGCGTGTGCTTGTGCGTGGCTGTGTTTGTGCAGAACTTCGTGTGTCCGTCTCGGTGTGTGTCGCGTTACATCACAGTATGGAAGTTGCCCTTTACTATCATATCTCCTTGTGAAGGTGCGCGGTGGGGGGGGGGGGGGTTGAGGGCGGAAGTGCATCCGATTTAACTGCAAGTCCACCGTCACTGGAGAAGCGAGGAGAGTCCATCCTCTCCTGTCCCTCGGACTTAAGACTTGTGCCATGATAAGCACTGGTTCCACTAGTACGCCTACGATCGACGCTCGTCCGCCCGGGGGGGGGGGGAGATCGTCCTCACCGGCCGAGCGCGGAGCTTCGGGAGGGACGCACATGGCGCGGTGAGGGAGTAGGGGGGGAGACACCTGCCTAGCCAGCCAGACCAGCCGAATCAACGGGGCGACAGATGTTGCAGCCAGTTGGCCCACAAGGCCCTGCGGCGGCGGGGACGGCCCTGGCCAGGGTGTCTCCCCGCCTGCCGCCCGGTGGCTGCTGGGATAGGCTCCAAGCATCCCCGCGACCCCGAGAGCGGGACGCGCGGGTCGGGGTAGTGGACGGAATGGTTGCGCCGACGTTCACTGACTTATCTTTCATGGCCTACAGATGGCGCCAGAAACCCACGGTTAGATCGTCGTGGCCGCCATAAGCGGTGCGAGGGGAAAGTGCAGAAGGGACTATCTCCATGTGCCTTTGTGTGTATGTTTGAGGATATGTGACCATTTCTTTTCCCTTTTTTTTTTTTTAAATAAATGCATCATCTCCAAAAGAGAATCTGCCACTGGTACGACTGTCAATATGACAATGTAGTGTGTGTGTGTGTGTGTGTGTCAGAAAGTGTGTTGCTCACATCACAGCATCTGCTGGGAAAGTTGACTCACAGGGAGACAAACACTGACCCTCTTCTTGCTCTGTAATAGCCCGTAGTACACACAAATACACATAAGCATGAGTGCACACGTGCACACACACACGTGCACACACACACACACACCCTTGTTGATTTCAGCCACACACCTCCAGTAGTGTGGTAGAAAAACAAAGGGAGATTATTAGGTCAGTGGAAAGATTACTCACAAGGTCAGTGGGCAGCAAACTAACGGACACAAGACAAACACACTTTGGCTACACACACTTACTGCACTGCATTAAACCCCGGGTATACGCTGCACCTGCAGCCCCCCCCCTGCAGCCCCCTGCAGCCCTCTTCTCACCCCCCCCCCCCGGGGTAAACCTTTCAAAGCTACATGCGGCCCCTGGAGCTCCTTTCGGGACGTCAGAGTCCCGCGTGTGTCCCCTGCACAGTAGCGGTGTTAGCCGAGGGGAAAGCCGGGCTCGGGGGGCCAGGGTGCTGGGTAGCCAGCTTCAGCGGCCTCCTCCTCCTCCTCCTCCTCCTCCTCCGTAAATGAAAGGAGACCTAAAGGAAGACCAAGTGTTTGATATGGTTTCTGCTGAGGGGGGGAGCGAGGAGGAGGAGGAGGAGGAGGGTCGTGAGAGGGTGGTGATCGGCGGCCGAGTGCAAGCCAACTGGAAAACTAAACATGACAAGAGAGGATGTGTGAGTAGAGGAGGCATGAAAAAAAAGCCAAGCGAGCAGGAAAGCGAACGGGTTAAAAAGAGAGAGGAGAGGGCGGAAAGTTTATGTGGAATCCGCATCAGCTGTTACCGCGCACGCACACACACACACACACACACACACACGCACACACACACACACACACTAACCAGTATACCCGCAGGTCAGTATCAATATTTGCTGTACCAGTGCAGGCTTCCCTCCCTGTTATTGTGTGGGTGAGCTGTCTCTCTGCCGGCCCGCTTCGCTCGCTCGCTCGCTCGCCGCAGGCCTTGCTATCTTTAAACCCTGCTAAAAAACCGACCCATCGGTGTGAGGAAAGAGACGAATGAAGGGAGACACTCAGACGAGTTGTTCCTCCTGGCAGGGAGGTGTTGGCCTTTCACCGGCCTGAGGGTAGAGGAGTGACGGGGAGCGGAAACTTTGGCGTCACACGGGAGGACGGGACTCTACAGGTACACCGTGAAACACATCCGGTCGTGTCGTCGCAGCGGGATTTTAATGTTGTTGTTTAGATCTTGGTTGTTCGTTTTAGGTTTTCCGCCATCCTGGCGTCCTCCCCCGTCCCACTCTCTCCTGTCCCTCGGTTTCAGTGGATATTTCTAAATTCGAGCTTAAGCGTGTCCAGCCAGCTGCACTTTAGACAGTCGTGTGTGTGTCTGTGTGTGTGTGTGTGTGTGTGTGTGTGTGTGTGTGTGTGTGTGTGTGTGTGTGTGTGTGTGTGGGATCAATGCACGAGTCATAAAGCTTGGTTCTGTAAACACTGGCTCTTTAGCTGACAGCCCATTAGGCTTGCTAGCTAACCATCAGTGCACTGTCCCAGGGCTTGAAAATGTCAGGGCCATCATGGAGCAACGGTAGGCAATGGAAACAGAAAACAGAGAGGGGGAGACAGAGAGAGAGAGGGAGAGAGAGGGAGGGAGAGAGACAGAGAGGGGGGGGGGTAGAAAAAGCAGGCAGGGACAAGCATTATTTGCTCACCGATCCCGACATCTACATCTTCGACCGACAAGACTGGATAACTGGACTGACATGAGTCAGTAAGGAAAGGGTTAATCATCCCCAGAATTATTTTGGTTTACAAGTTCACGAGTTCTTCTTCTTCTTCTTGTTCCTCCTCCTCCTCCCAATTCGTCTTCTTCTTCTTCTTCTTCTTCACTGCCTTCTGCTTCTTCTTCTGTCTTCTGCTTCTTCTTCTCCTTCTTCTCCATCTTCTTCTCCTTCTCCGTCTTCCATTGCTGCTTCTTCTTCTTCTCCGTCTTCTTCTCCTGCTTCTTCTGCTGCTTCTTCTTCTTCTTCTCCGTCTTCTTCTTCTCCTGCTTCTTCTTCTTCTCTGTCTTATTCGCCGTCTTCTTCTTCTTCTCCATTGCTGCTTCTTCTTCTTCTTCTTCTCCATTGCTGCTTCTTCTTCTTCTTCTTCTCCGTCTTCTTCTCCTGCTGCTTCTTCTTCTCCGTCTTCTTCTCCTGCTTCTTCTGCTGCTTCTTCTTCTTCTTCTCCGTCTTCTTCTGCTGCTTCTTCTTCTTCTCTGTCGTCTTCTTCTTCTTCTCCGTCTTCCATTGCTGCTTCTTCTTCTTCTTCTGTCTTCTTCTCCGTCTTCTCCGTCTTCCATTGCTGCTTCTTCTTCTTCTTCTCCGTCTTCTGCTGCTTCTTCTTCTCTGTCTTCTTCACCGTCTTCTTCTTCTTCTTCTCCGTCTTCCATTGCTGCTTCTGCTTCTTCTGCTGCTTCTTCTTCTCCGTCTTCTTCTGCTGCTTCTTCTTCTGTGTCTTCTGCTGCTGCTGCTTCTTCTTCGCCTCCTCCTTCTTCTTCTTCTGCTTCTTCTTCCTCGTTTTCTTTTTGTTCTTCCTATAACGGCAAACGAGTAACCAAGGAACAACAGACGACGTCATTTCAAAAAGCCAAGGCAGGGAGCGCCATAACACTCCCAAGTCCCCCCGGCATGTTTGTTTGTTCTGTAGACACTCATGTTGTAAAAACGTGACGTGTGTACAACTTGTTGTCAATTAGTCAATAAAGAAAAAATAACAACAATAATACCCCCAGGTGTCACGTGACGGGACATAATGAATGAAACGGTATCGCTTTATATTACGGTCCTCTAATAAGTGTAAGTTAACTGCTAATAAATTAATAACCGAGTTTTTGAACTTACTAAAGCAACAAAAAAAAGCTTGAGTTTAACAGTTAGTAAGTTAGTAAGACTCAATAAATGTGTTTATAATGCTATTATAAACAATTATAAAAAAACTCAAGGCTTTTATTAACGTTCTTAGGCGGTCTATAACTTATTAAGAAGTCTCTTATAAGTACTGATATAAATGTATT
The DNA here is from genome assembly GCF_029633865.1 of Lampris incognitus. NCBI lineage: Eukaryota > Metazoa > Chordata > Actinopteri > Lampriformes > Lampridae > Lampris > Lampris incognitus. The sequence goes on along the minus strand of NC_079220.1, from coordinate 52,594,059 downwards.
ATTATGTAACAGGAGACGTGTTTATTATCTGCTGTATGTGATCACAGACTTCTGACGTTTTCCTCCACAGGGCTAACATTCCTGTGCGGGGGTCTTTGCATCCTTCTGACGCGTGAAAAGGTTTCAGTAGCTGGGTGAGTTGGGTAGTTGGTGGAGATGAGTCTTCAGAGATGGAGATGCTGGTGTGTAGTCAATGAAATAATGTCAATGTCAGTTCTTGTAGATGGGTTGAAGTGCGTTGGGGGGGGGGGGAGATGTCCTGAAACAGTCTGTCCAAGGTCCTCATCCCCATACCTATTTAAATTATCTTCAGGAGGAGTGCCAGTACTGACCAGGAGGGTGGCAGATGTCCGTCATACCAGACCTTCTCTAGATGGCCAGCGAGAGGCTGGCGTTATAGGGCGAAACCTCCGGGGGGAAGGGACATTGTGCTTCAAAACATGCGAGCGGTGCAGCTTGTGTTGCTCAGTAAAAGCCTTGAGAAGCAGGCGAGCGCTGCTCTCCTACAGAGGGGGGTTAAATGCCAAGACGAGTTGAGCCCGGTGGCCTCGTGCCAAAATCCCAAGCCTATTGAAGCTTATTCAAGGTCTAATTCAACCCCGCCAACAAATATTTCTTTGAGAAAAAACTCGTAGAAGCAGAAGGGAGGGCTGCCAGTCGAGAAGACTATGTACACAGAAGCATATCGCGGCCAATAAGAGCACAAGCATCAAAACGACTCAACGTTGGATGGCTCCCAAGAGGAAAGCGCGCACAGATATCATGTTTCTTCTTGCAGTCTATTACACAAGCGCCCAAAGTTGTCTTTAGCTTGTGTTTTTTTTCTCTCTCTCTTTCTACCCAGTAGGAAAGTTATTGAGGTTCAAAGGGGGTTGCTTTTGTGAATCGTCAACACACCTGTAAGCCTCGGAAGACTGCACAAATGAAAATGTCTGCAAGAGGGTGTCAGCCACTCGATACGCGGACCGTCTCCACCAGCTCTCCATTCCAGTCGGCCACATCTGTTCATCAACACAGTGAAATGTTTGCACGAACGCATGCAGTTGGAGCCCACGACGCTGATGGAGTCCAGTAGACCAGGGAGTTGGTGTTAGTTTGCTGGTTCCCTGTTGTTATTCTTGTGGTGCGCTTCATCTGTCACTGGGGACTGTCAGTGCTGTCCCGCGGGGGTCGAGCGTCGGGTCACATCAGTGTGGTGCCAAGTGTCCAAAACTACACTGACGCACACATGTGTGCGTAAGGCATGTGCACACACAAACGCATACAGATAAGGCGTGCATGCACCTACACACGTACACAAAAATACACACACAGTAGACGCATATGACTGGTATGCATACAGTGCTTAAGAATATGCAAATGCATATATACTGTACATATATACTGTATATATGCCACACACATGTACAGATGCGCAGAAGAACCGGGGTAAATTATACATACATACACACACACACACACACACATATATATATATATATATATATATATATATATATATATATATATATATATATATATATATATATATATATATATAGTCAACCCCATCATGGCTCTAGTGTCTTTGCCACCTGATCAATCATCCCAACTGCCTCCGTGGATCTACCAGAGAAGCATTCCTTCCTAACAACTGGAGAACTGTGAGGGGGGGTCAAGGGGTTGGGAGAGAAGAGAAGGATTGAGACATGAGAGGAAAAACGTCATAGCTGGAGACCACTATATTTGAAAAGTGATTTATTTCCATTCTAGGCAGATGAGCTAAGTGAGTGTGCCTGGGAAGGGCCAATATATTGAAGACAATAAATCTCTGTGACTCAGGGCAGCAACAGTAGTGTAATTGTTAATGTTAGACTGACAGGGACGTTTCTGAATATGTTAGGAAATACAGTTTGCACTAAGGTGAGAGACGTGCTGCCAAGCTGGCGCGGGAGGGGTGGGGGGGGGGGCACTTGGTCCGTTGAAACCGCGTTTCACTCCGACCCAAACGGTGCAAAAGTGCACACCATGGCAGTCTCAATGCAGCATCTATATATATATATATTTATTTTTTTATTTTTGCATACGATTTCTAGCATGATACAGAACGACGGGGACAGCGGTTTGTTCTCAGATACGTGTTGGGATGTTCTTGACGGTTTCCACTGTCTGTTTTTCTTTCCGTCTCTTATGTTTTGTAGAGAAACAGGAGGGGGGGTGGGGGGGGGGAAACTATTGGAGGAAAAATAAGGAGGCACCAAAAAACCTGCCTCTAGCTCAGTTCGTGTCACTGCATGTTTTGCACCGAACCGGTGTAAAATTAGAGGAGGGGTGAAGGGTATAGCCTTTATGTATGAGGGTACTTTATCAGCAACGCCGCCTAATAACATCTTTCGCCTCATCTCTCCCTCAGCCTCGTCTTTACGTCTTCCCCTCGCTCTGGCTCTCGAGAGCGCCGCCTGTGCTGGCCACGGGAATCCGCCGTGTCAAACTTAAGGCTTGTGTGTTTGTGTAATCTTGCGCACATGCATGTCTTCCTTTAGTGCAAGGATAAAAAAAAAAACTTTAATATTGTCCGGGGGGGCCGTGAGAAACCCCTCTGTTCCCTCACCTTTTGTCTCTTTCGCTCTGTTTGTCTCTCCTCCAGATTTCTGTGATGCTCTCCGCGGATCTCCTGCAGGTGTGGGATGCTGGGAGTCCACTGGGAGTCAAACTGGACGCATACTGGCTCTCTCTCTCTCTCTCTCTCACGCACACACACGCACACACACACACACAGTATGCACCAAGTATACCTACGTGCTTGCTCGCTTGTGCAGTGTGCACATGTGCAGTGGATGCATAAGCATGTGCGTGTGCACTAGTTTGTCAAGCGCGTGCACGCTAGTACGCACACACACACCGCACACACGGCGCGGACGTGATTTCCGAGGGCGGATAGAGTGGGTGTGGAGAGATGAGATAGGCAGTTGTGTGCCAAATAAAGCGTTCACTGTGTTCTCCATCCTCACCATGAAAACCTAAAAACACAGAAACTTTAGATGCAAACACTCCCACTCACAACTGTTAGCCATGGGGGTGGCAGGCCAAGGAGTGATCCACAATAGCAACAAGCTCAACACACACACACACACACACACAGACAAGACAGACACACACCCACACATAAAAAGCACACTCGCACATGATCCTCCCTGCTTTACGGCTTCGGGAGAGGACAAACATATAGGGGCATGCCATGCAGCTATGCGGACGGGATTATCGCACCATCTGACCTGCTGACCTTGCGGAGGTCATGTGTGAGGCGCAGGCTGCTGCTGCTGCCACCGACCCGGCCTCCCCACCGGCCTCAGAATGTCTGACGTCTCAGGAATCCGACCAGCGCCACCCTGCCCGGCCCCTCAGCACCGCACAGGGTCTGCAGTGGGGGTCTCCAAACCGGTTGGCGCTTTAAAAAAAAGGGGGGGGAAGTGAGAATGGGGGTTAGGAAGAATGACGAGAGAGAGAGAGAGAGAGGAGTCTCTGCAAGCTGAGCAGCAGGGTGCAAGTTGGAAGCGGTATGATTTTGACGTTACGGGCAATAGCCCTCGCTTCCTTACCCGTGCACCTCTGCAGAGGGCTCTGCTCCTGTCCTCTTGTTCAAATGCAAAGCGTCGGTATCCAAGAATGGCGTCTGGCAGGTCTGACCTGCGGCGTTCGAGCAGAGGTGGATGAAGCTATAGGGTGAGCAGTGCAGAAAGCCCTCGGGAAAGACCTACACTACTGTGAATCCCGTAGCAGCCCTCCACCTCCCACCCAGACAGGCATGTTTTCTTCATATCGCACCCTTAACACTTTCATCCCGGGACGAGCCTGGATTGCCTGGGCCGGGATATCCACTCCTTGTGGTTGTGAGCGTGTGTGTGCGTGTGTGCGCGTGCACATATGGTTTGGAGCATGTGCTCATTACATATCAAACTGCTCTCCAATTATTTTCGCCAGAGGCTGGTTGGCGAGATCTGCGGCTCTTTTGTGTGGTGGATTACATCATCTGAAATCTGTTGGCTCAACAAGTGACCGGCTCTGTGTTCGTCCGCATGGTTGTCCGCCGCCACAACCTCGGGTGGCGGTGCTCCGTCTCCCGTATATATTCTGAGCACTTCCACGCAAAACGTGGAGCAGAACGCCGTCGGACCTTTGACGGAACGAGCCGGTTCTCAAGTCGCTGCCGATAGTGCCAAGCGTGCAGGCTTGTGCGAGTCTTACTCTAGTGAACCCAGGCCGGGGACTCCAAAACAATGGCTGCAGATGTCTGCCCTATTCTCTCCGCCTCCCCCCCCCCCCCGCCCCATGTTTGGCAAATTATCCCTCCACCTTAACATGAACTCCACACCATCGTCCCCACTGTGTCTCTATGTGAACATGCATACATGCAATATATATATATATATATATATATATATATATATATATATATATATATATATATATATATAGCTATGTTTTTGCAGGACCCTGCACAGGCCGCAATCACTTTTGATGGATATCTACTCTGGCTTGGGAGACCCAAAGGTTTTCCAGTGGGTGACTCATGGGGCTTTTGACAGATGCCTGTACCAATTTACTGCTACTGCCATTGCCACTGCTCCCTCTTCCCGACCAGTGTGTGTGTTCGTGTGCGTGTGTGTGTGTGTGTGTGTGTGCGCGCAAGTGTCCTGTGCATAGACCCGGCTGTGGTCGTAGTTTCCAGCTTCCACTTATGGACTTTCCACTCCATTGATGAACAGTGGAAGAAGAAGAAGAAGAAGGGGGGGGTACCAAGAGATGTCTGTAAGCAGACTATGCACATAGGAATACACACTCGCATACACACACACACACACACACACATACATACGTGCACACGTACACACATGCATATGCATGTGTGCACGCTAGCTAACAGCTCAACCAAAGGTTTTCGGGGTAAACGACTGACTCGCTTGCGTTTCCCACCCAAGTGTGAGGCCCAGACGTGACGATCACTCCAGATTATAATCTCCTCCGGGGTCGGCAGGTTCAGGGAGGCGTGTCATCGGCACGACACACCCTGCGGTACAGCCACGCGTTGCCATACTGTCGTACCGGTCACCGGAGGAGCCCTCGGCGTCCAACACCGAATACACGAGCGCAAGAGGCTCTCCTGCTGTCGAGTCGCTCGGCGGAGCCGCAGCCCCGCAGGTCATCTAGTTCAGGTACCGCGTGAGACTTGAACTTTTGAACCTGCCAAGGGCCCCCGGAGCGACGGATTCTTCACCGGCAGAGACGTTACCTGGAAAGACTCGGGGTGGATTGCTTCATTCGCTTTTAACCGCTTGACAAACAAGAGTGCCTCTCGAGCGCTTCCCGCTCCTCTGATATCTCCAGCCAAGCCTTCAAAGCAGGCAGGACGCTCGCCGGCGACCTGTGTCAAACGTCTCCAAGACAAACAGCGGAGACAAAGTGGGAAGCGGGACGTCAAAACGTGCAGCTACACCGGAAACGAACGGGTGGCTCAGAAACGGCGCGGTGGTTTCACGACGCCGCTCGCGCGCCACCACGTCGCTCGGTCCAACGTTCGAATTCGGCGCCGCGCGCGAAAAACGGAAGTCGCCCAACTTCTATGTGGCTTAATCCTGGTCAGGTTTGTGTGTGCGTGTGCGTGCGTGTGCGTGCGTGTGAGGGACGCCACTTTGCAAGCTATGTCTGCTACTCGTTTGTCCGCGCGACGGCGATGCAAATGTGCACACAAACAAGGGGCCCACACGCGGGCTCGTGAACTTCGACCAGGCTGGGCTGGTGAGGTGGCACCTTCGGGCCTTATTTCACGGCCATTATCAGTATCTACACACACACACACACACACTCACACACACACACACTCACACACACACACTCACACACCCAACCCGCTTGCTGGCTGGTGGTCCATCGGGTCCGACGACGACGCCCCTCCTCGGTAACGGGGTGTTCTTCGGCTACGAGTCCAATTCTTGATCCGGTTTTAATTGCACGCTGGGCATATGAAGTCTTGAGTCCCTGGGGGGGCCATACAAACACACACACACACATACACACACACATTAACAAGTTGGAGGGGAAATCCCCAACGCAGCAAGTTCCAGCAAAGACCTTTTCTAAGTGTGAGAGACTAAGGGGGATCATGTAGCTTATTACGGCCCTGGTTCTTCAGGGGGGGGGGGGACCAAATATTTCAACCGTAATGACTCGGGTTAGGCCTCTGTCAAATCCATTCCGATCCCGCTCGGCACGGACGAGGGCAAACGCCCCCCCCCCCGCCCCCCCACCCCGTCCGCGCGTGTAAAGACCGACGAAGATAGCCGGACTCCTCGAAGACGACATCATTGCGATGCATCATCCCTTTAAACCGCCGCATGACTAATGGCCGGCCGCTTCAAAGACCGTCGGAAATTCTGGCTCAAGTCTGCGGCCTGCCAGGGGATCCCACCTGGGAATATTTCAACAAAAAGAAAGAAAGAAAGAAAGAAAATCATGGAAATACAACTCGTCTGTCTAAACACAGCACACATTTCACGTCCCCCCCCCCACCCCCTTTACACATCTGCCGGCCTCTATTAAATAGCACAAAGAAAACGAGCGAAATCCCCCCCTGCGTGTGAGGAGGGAGGGAGGGGGGGGCCGCCCACCCAGCCAGCGCCGAGGCCCCCGCCCACCCCCACCCCCCCTCGGGCTCCGCTCGCTAGACTTTTATCCAGGAGCATCTCCCCGGACCGGAGGAACTGACTTCATCACCGCTTCTCCCGTCTCGGTTTTCACGCTCCTCGCTATTCCTCCATCCACACCTGATGAGGAGTAAAAAAAAAAAAAGGGGGGGGGGCTAACGCACCTCTGTAACCCCCCCTCCCTCCCCCCCCCGCCTATTCTGGGTTGAGGTTACCCAGGACATCACGAAACCACACCCAAATTTAGCCGCCCGCAGTACGCCCGAGTTAAATCATCTGTTTATTATGCAAATAATAAATATTCATTAGTGGTCCCCCCCCACCCCTACCCACCCCCACCCCCACCCCCACCCAAACACACAATCCCCGGGATTCTTCCTCATTACGTTGTGTCAGCTCGGTAATCTCCAAAGGGGTTTTATCCTCCGAGACTTCCAGAAATAATCTTAAACTAATATTGACGCGCGCTAAAGACGTGCGCCTGCGGTGGTTGGGGGGGGCCGGGGGGGGCTGGGGGGGCTGCGAAAAGGGTCCTGGAGCCGAGGCCAAACCACGAGAGGCTCCGCACAGGACACAGAGTGGCCAGACGAACAACGGCGTATCAAAGCCGCCGGGCTGAACCGCCGGGCCGTGCCGCCCCCCCCGCCCCCCCTCTCACGCTCGCTCCCTATTTCCAGAAAGAGCAACCCAGAGAGCAAACAGCGCGGCTCCCATTATTGTTGTTGTCATTTCCTAACAGCAATTTTCCAGGCCGAAGCAAATTGGCCTTCTTCTTCTTCTTCTTCTCGGTCCCGTGTCGTGCGTACCGGCGATACGGGGGGCGTGTCGGTCTGCGTTAGGCTGATTTAGGGTGGGAGTGGCCACGCCGAAGCGCAAGTGGATTTACTATCCGCGCGCATAACGCGCGTGATTCAGCTCTGTCGAGCACAACCGAGGGGCAAACACCCCCCTTCTCGGAGCAGCCCATATATTTGCCCCCGCTGCTTTCGTTTACGGAGAGTCGTATTCTATCATCCTGACTCGCCACAGTCATTCCACAGCTCCCTCGCTGACTTGCCAAGCGCTGTGGCTCAGGTTTGGCTTGGCGGAGACGGACTTGGCTAGCCGGGGGCCGGTCCGGGCGCATGTCCCATCCCCACATTGAGGTGATGAAGGAAGTCTCTGTCCCCCCCCTCCCCCTCTCTCCCCCCCCCCCTCCACACACACACACACAAGCCACAGAGGTGAGGAGGCACCCAGGGGACACGCCGGCTGGCGTCTGAGGCTACATTCACACAGCTGACCAGAGCAGGATCGGCTGATCCCAGGGTGCTGGTGCCAGCGTGTCCTGCCCATCGTTGCCCACAGCAGCCGTGAAGCAAGTCCGGCAACGGCCCCAGTCGGCGGTTCTCCTCTCCTCTATCTAACGTCTATATTAAACTTTGAGGAATGCGATTTAATGGACGATCTGGGCCCTCAAACAACACGCTCTCGCTGCCAGTCCCAACGGAGGCCGACCCTATTTCACGTCTGGGGGGGGGGAGGGGGGGGGAAAGGAGACGAGTGGAGAGATAGAAGATTTCATTAGGAGGCTGTGTAGACCACATGAGGGAGAAGACACAGGGGAGTTGTTTTTCCTCGGTATCGTTATCCAGCCTGTCCGTCTGAAGCCGGGCCTCTCCAGTCACCCTCAACCCCCCCCCCCCCCCCCCCCCGGGGCTGTGAACCAGGGAACTTGGCTCCCCGTGGAAGGGACGGGAGGCTATTCGTTACCGAACCGTCCTGGACACGATCCCGCTGCGTGCATTTCCACACTGCCCCCCTTCAGCGAAAACCGCCGGTATCGAAAACCTCATGACTTTAACGGCGGCCATCCGTCGCTCATTCGCTAAGATGCAGCTGCGCCGCTCCTACGTCACCGTCCCACCGGGGAGGCGCAGCCGGCCATACGGAAATAATAGATTTTGTTTTCGCGAATCTGTTTCTTGTCGGCAGTTGGGATCTGCTGCGATTCCTCCGGCTTTGGCCGGTCCGTTTCTTGACTTGCTGGGGAAATGTTCCTGCCCTTCTGCATGTGGCCCGGCTGTAGCATCTCGTGGGTGGTGCACGACACAGGTGTGCGGATACTGCGGGCTCGCACCAAGGTCCTCTCCGAGACGTGCCACCCCCCCCCCCCCCCGTGCAGAAAGTGAGCTTCCCAGGGCGTCTGGGTGGCGTGGCGGTCTATTGCGTTGCCTACCAACACGGGGGGGGGGGGTCGGTGGTTCGAATCCCCGCGTGGCCTCCGGCTCGGGTCGGGCGTCCCTACAGACACAATCGGCCGTGTCTGCGGGTGGGAAGCCGGATTGTGGGTATGTGTCCTGGTCGCTGCGCTACTAGCGCCTCCTCCGGTCGGTCGGGGGTGCCTGTTCGGGGTGGTGGGGGGGGGGGGCAACTGGGAAACTCCTCACTGTCGGGTGAAAGGAAGCGGCTGGCGACTCCGCGTGTATGGGAGGAGGCATGTGGTAGTCTGCAGCCCTCAACCGGATGGAGCGGCGACCGGGTAGGGTAATTGATCAAGTGCGATTGGGGCGGAAAAGGGGGGGAAAAAATCCAAATTAAAAAAAAAACAAAGGTGAGCTCCCCTGAAAGCCTTGATGTAGTTTCCTGCCCACCCCCCCCACCCCCCCCGATCCCCCATAGTCTCTGAAGAACCTATTTCTTTGACCACCCGGGCCCACCCCGGGGAACGGGAAGCTGCGAGAGGGCCTCCAACCAAATGAAGCATCAAAGCCCTGCTGATGGTGATGGGGGAGGGGGGGGGTCCCCCTACATCAGGGTAGGGCCTCCTGCTCCAAACAGCCCATCACCCCGCCGCACCCTTCCGCTAAACGCAACGGAGGCGCCGGTGTCAGCTGCACCGCGCCGGTCGTAGGCCGGCGGGGACAAAGGTTTGGGTCGACCGGGCTCATTGTCCCGATCTCGGCGGGACACAGAGGCGGGCGCCGATCTCAGGATCCGGGTTGAACTTTCACTTCGCAGCAGACTAATAACCAAAGAAAATCCACCGGCAAAGGAAAAAAAGCCGTGTTCTCTTCTTCCCTCTCTTTTTTTTTGGCCTTTCGGCCAATTAACTGTACGCTCAGTCTGCAGCGGGCGGCTGGCATGGCTTGCCACCTGCTCCGTGGGAAAGACATGTTTTTCGACGAGGGCTCTCGAATCCAGAAGGGAGCGGGGGGGAGGAGGGGAGGGGAGGGGAGGGGGGGGGAGGAAAGAAAATGAAAAGAATGGAAAAGCATTTACTTTTGAGCACGCTAGGCGCATTCCTGAAGTCGGGGCTCGGAGGTTCCAAAGACAAGCCGATGGAAGGGAGCCAGGACACTGCACACTGGAGGGGAGGAGATACCAGACATAGGGAGAGAAGGAGAGAGAGAGAGGGAGGAGATGGACCGAGAGAGGAAGAGAGGAGAGGAATCTGCAGGACGTTGACGGACGGGGACAGTGAGTGATGGAGAGACGGGGGGGGGGGGAGGGGGGTGAGAGAGGGGAGGTAAGGAGTGACAGAGATAAAGGAGTAGTAGGTTGAAGAGTGCTACAGCTGGAGTACCTCAACTTCCCCCCCACCACCACCACCACCACCACCACCACCTCCTCTTTCTGCCCTGCACCCCACCCACCATCACCACAACCTTTCCCTCTCCGACCCTGCCTGCCCCTCACCTTCTCCTCCCTTGAACAAATAACTTCATCGTCCACTTACCGCCGCTACTTCAACAGCGATTAGGAAAAAAAAAACAAAAAAAAAAAGAGCGGAGGAAAGAAAGAGACAAATGCAGCGGGGGGGGGGGGGAGGGAGTGAGGGATATCCCGTCCAATGGTGTAAAACACACACACACACACACACACACACACACACACACACACACACACACACACACACACACACACACACACACAAAGAAATATGGAAAGAAAAAACATAGTTTTGTCTCCAGTGTGCCAGACTCGGGTGTGCTGGATCAGACTCGGGTGTGCTGGACCAGACTCGGGTGTGCTGGATCAGACTCGGGTGTGCTGGACCAGACTCGGGTGTGCTGGACCAGACTCGGGTGTGCTGGATCAGACTCGGTGTGTGCGGGTGTTTAGCGAGCCGACTCGGGTGTGTGTGGGTGTTTAGTGAACAAGTGTGTGTCTTTGTTCAGCGGCACCACCATCGTTCACTCTGAAGGGAACTCGCTGACAGGCCATTTGGTCTCAGGGAGAGAGATGGATGGGGACACTTTGTACCTGAAGAGGGGAGAGAGAAATGAACTGATGTAACAAAAAGATAGAGGGGAGCAAAAGAAACAATGACACAGCAGAGCAGAGCGGGACAGAAAAGAACAGAAAAGAACCACGAAGAAAAGAACAGAACAGAGAACGGGGAAAAAAAACCCAGAAAAGAACAGCAAAAGAAATA
>NC_079220.1:52581284-52582762 GCF_029633865.1 Lampris incognitus | reverse complement strand
GGGGGGGGGGGATGAAACATCTCCCCCCACCCCCACCTTGGCGTTTTATTTCTGGATCAGCTGGAGGAGGTGGAGCGGCGGCGGCGGCGGAGGAGGAGGAGGAGGAGGAGGAAGAAGAAGGGGAGACGGAGTTCTCTGTGCCCCAGCACTGAGGCCTCCCTGTTCGGACGCGCGGGACCCGCTCCTCCTCCCCGCTCCTCCTCCCCGCCCGTCTTTGCTGACATCCAGCGTGTCCGAATTTAGGCGAAGGGAAAACTACGCGGGGAGATATTTCGGTAAAAAAAACTCTGTGTCAACAGCCGGCGGGGCCAAACCAAACCCCATTTGCACTTGTTTCTCTTCTTAATCGCTCATCTAAACAAGCTTGAGGGTAGGAGACGGGGGGGGGGGGGAGTGGAGGGAGGCGGAAAGGTGAGGAGGCAAACGAGGGGGGGAGGGGAGGGGAGGGGGTTTTGCGTGCCAAAATAAATGCATGAATGCTTGTCTTTGACGGACGGGCATCTTTGAAGTGCGCTATAATTGCAGGCCTCTTGTCCGGCAGCGGAGCCCGTGGCAACCCGGGCCCGGGCCTAGCTGAAAGGGCCCCGGGCCAAAACTCCCCGAGAAAAAGGCCCTCCGTCGGCGACCGGACTCGAACCGGACCGGACCCGCCCGCCCCCGCGGCGCAACCTTGCCCGGCGCCACGCTCCGCACGCGGCGACCCGGAACCACGCGCAAAAAAACCCCAAAAACCCCGTTCGTCGCACGTTTTGTCGAGCTACACGCCTGCTATTGATACCCTCCCGTCACACAACCGACGTCACGGGGTGGGGGAGGGGTGTTCCTCGCCGGCTGCCCCACGCCGAAACCCGACCGAGAGGGGACGGCAGTAGCCGAGCGCCGCGGCGCCCGGAGACGAGCCCCCCCCCCCCCCCCCCCCCGATTCATAAAGCTCCTTTCAGGTCCGCGGTGGCGTAGCGGTCTAAGCATCGGCTTGGTGTCGATGCAGTGGCCCACTGGGGACCGGGGTTCGCGCCCCGGTCTCGTCAGATCCGACTATGGCCGGACTCGACGAAGCAGCGATCATTGGCAACGCCGTCTTCGGAGGGGGGCGGAGTCGGCTTGTGTTCGTCATATGAATGCGTCTCTGTGTGTGTGTCGGAAAACAGTGGTTCGGCCTTGGATTCGCCTTGTCACGAAAGTGGGGAGGCGCTTTCCTTCGAGACTTCCGGCCGGAGAGATGCGGTTGGCGAACGCATGTAATACGAGGGTGGGTGTTTGAATTAAAAATAGGGATCGATTGGCCACTTAAATTGGGAGAAAAACGGGAAAATCAGAAATAAATTTATAAAAAAAAATAAAATAAAGCTCCTTTCAGAGCGGCACACGTCCAGCTGGTCAGGCAACGCGCCGCTCCCAGCCCTCTGAACAGCGCCCCCTGTGTCCGCGGCCCTGCACCGCACCCTCGGTAAATCGGTATTTTCGCGTGCGGACTGATC
>NC_079220.1:52553784-52576284 GCF_029633865.1 Lampris incognitus | reverse complement strand
CTGACCTGTCCTGGCTCCTCACTGTCAGAGAGAGACCATGACAAAGACACCGGCGTAAGGTAGGGAGGCGGAGGGACGTCCTGGCTGACCTGTCCTGGCTCCTCAGTCAGAGAGACCACGACAAAGACACCGGCGTAAGGAAGGGAGGGTTACGGTAGGCTAAAACGACAACGATAAGGGCATGAAAAGAGGCCGGGGCGGAGAAATATAATGCTGCTGGGGAAGCACGTGGCTCTATTCAAAGACTAAAGACTACTGGATTACTGGCGGGTCGGACCCTTGAGTTGACTGGGCGGCGCAGGACACCCGAGTTCGCTTTCCAGCTGCCCCCGAATTCGCTACGTGTTGCCCTGTGATGGGCTGGCGACCTGTCCAGGGGGTTTCCCCCGCCTTCCGCCCAATGAATGCTGGGATAGGCTCCAGCATCCCGCGGCCCTGATTAGGATAAGCGCCTTGGCAAATGGAAAATGGATGGATTATCGGCAACGGTTGATCTATATGTTATATCCTGCTTATTTACATGCTCGAAATAAATCATCCTCATCATCACATCATCATCATCATCAATGACGGCATTTGTAACATTGTTTCAGAAAAGTGCTATACAAATTAAGTTATTATTATTATTATTATTATTATTGGGCCGCCGGGGAGCGTGGCGGTCTATTCCATTGCCTACCAACGGAATAGACTGGTGGGAAGCCGGATGCGGGTATGTGTCCTGGTCGCTACACTAGCGCCACCTCTGGTCAGCCGGGGCGCCTGTTCGGGAGGGAGGGAGGGGGAACTGGGGGGAAATAGTGTGAGCCCCCCACGTGCTACATCCCCCTGGCGAAACTCTTCACTGTCAGGTGAAAAGAAGCGGCTGGCGACTCCACATGTATGGGAGGAGGCATGTGGTAGTCTGGAGCCCTCCCCGGATCGGCAGAGGGGGTGGAGCAGCGACCGGGCCGGCTCGGAAGAGTGGGGTAGTTAGCCAAGTACAATTGGGGAGGGGGGGGGGGGGACGACATGCCTTCATTCCACAGCACTCTGTGAACTCTGAACTACAGAATAAAACTGGGTGTAGAAAAATCAGTTGCAGTGCACGTTGGGGCGTTTCTGGTTTGCCCCGCCTTCTTTTCTAACGAGCAGTTTTACCAATTAAATGTTAGGCCTCGCCGGCAGCAGGACAGCTGAATCATATCAGTGAGTAACCCGCCATGTTTGTGAGACCGGGACCTGGACTATGCCGCATGCGCCACAGTGAGACCAGCACCCGGACCGGAGAGAGAGCCGGAGTCGACACCGTGTTGGTCTGGAATCAGCATGGCGGCAAGGAGGGGGTGGTTCATGTAGCCGCCGAATAGTGCCACACGAAGCTTGGCGGGTCATTTAAATGAACTGCTTAGCCGCGATTTCCGGTAACTACTAACCAATATTTTCAGATTTTTACATTTATATATAGATATATTCCAACGTGACACATAGTCTATGTGCACTGTTTAGAACTATCCGGGGCTCCCATGATCCGCCATTGCTGTTCAATAATTGGCCCATTGACGTCTAGGGCTCTGCATCCATCCATCATCCATCCACCCATCCATCCATCCATCCATCCATTATCCAAACCGCTTATCCTGTTCTCAGGGTCACACGGATGCTGGAGCCTATCCCAGCAAGTCATTGGGCTGCAGGCGGGGAGACACCCTGGACAGGCCGCCAGGCCATCACACAGGGCCGACACACACACACACACACCCACCTAGGGACAATTCAGTACAGCCGATCCACCTGACCTACATGTCTTTGGACTGTGGGAGGGAACCCACGCAGACACGGGGGGAGCATGCAAACTCCACACAGAGGACGACCCGGGACGACCCCCGAGGTTGGACTACCCCGGGGCTCGAACCCAGGACCTTCTTGCTGTGAGGCGACTGCCCTGACCACTGCGTCACTGTGCCGCCATATATATATATATATATATATATATGTGTATGTGTGTGTGTGTGTGTGTGTGTGTTGTGTTCAGCTGACCATGCAACAGCCGAACCAAATTCTTTCTCTTTGCTGAATGAAGCCCTGCTACAAACATTCATAACGGGTTTATGTCATGTCCAAAGCAGCTGCTTTGCATGTGTGTGTGCATGTGATAGAGAGAGCGAGAGAGAGAAACGGGAGGATAGGGATACGGCGGGAGACTGGAAAATGAGGGAACGACGAGCATGGCTCGGGGAGGCAGCGAGGGCCCTAGCGTGAGTGCGGAGTTGTGTTTTGTTGATGCTATCTGCTCCACCGTAAACAAAGCTGACTCAGAACAGACTGGCCAAGACACCGGGACACACCGACTCTGAACTTAAACGCACACTTCAACAACCCCCTACAGTACCTGGCAGACCTCCCGCTCTCTCTCGCCCTCCCTCCCTCCTCCTCCTCCTCCTCCTCGTCTCATTCCTGTCTCCCGCGCACACTTTTGCTCACATTTATCTCTCCTCTCCTCCTTCTCTCTCTTTCATCTGCGCCCTTTATCTTGCCTTGGCTCCCGCGCTCCACTTCCAGGCCCCCCGTACTAGTTATGTAATTACGGTTGTTTTATTGGCTACCTTTGCGGACGTAATCGCTCCTATCTCGCTCTCTGCTCCTCCGCCTCCTTGTTTTTTTTTTTTTTTTTTTTTTTTTTTCGGGGGACCATCGCGGCCCACCGCGCAATCACACGCACCCCCCATCATACCTCGCTCCCACCCATCCCTGCACCGTCCCCGATCTCCTCCGCCCCCTATCTTCCAGGATCTCATCTGTACCCATACCAACCTGTCTGCCCATACCGAGGGGATAAACACTGTTTGCTTTCGTCCATTTGCACAGTTGTTATTTTTTACAGATGTCATAAACCGCATATTAATCGTGCCCGAATCTTTGCAAGTTTGCACCCCGTCCTGTGTACGGCGCTTTAACTTTATCGCCCGCCCCCCGCCCCCCCGCCCCCCCCCCCGAGGAACGCTGGTTTGCAGCACGGCACTGAAACAAGATCACAAAGCAACAAAGACAGACGGTATCGCACATAAAACAACATGTGATAAGATGAAATGGAACGAAGAGATCGAGAGAGAGAGAAAAAGACAGAGAGACACGCCTATCGGCCTGAATTAAAAGCAGAAGATCCGGACCCAGACCTGAAGTCGAGCGCTGTGCAGGGTAAAGTGCTGCGATGGTAAAAGCCCGTCTGCCGGCCTGTTACGCGCCATCTTGATGAGCTTTGTCGTTCTGTTTTCGTTCACCAGACTGAGACGACGTACCGCACCAGGCTGCAATACAGAAAGAAAGGACAGATTCAGCTCATTGGGCCCAGTGGTCGGCACTGCTGCCTCACAGCAAGAAGGTCCTGGGTTCGAACCCCAGGCCATCCCAGGTCCTTTCTGTGCGGAGTTTGCATGTTCTCCCCGTGTCTGCGTGGGTTTCCCCCGGGTGCTCCGGTTTCCTCCCACCATCAAAAAAGACATGCATGTTAGGGTTAATACCCCTGCCTGTGCCCCTGAGCAAGGCAATGGAAAGAAGAAGTGGAGTTGGTCCCCAGGCGCTGCAGCTGCCCACTGCGCCTATACAATAGGATGGGTTAAATGCGGAGAATGAATTTCGTTGTATGCATGTACAATGACCACCCAAAGTAACGGAAGAAGAGCGTGCAGGCGGGGTGGAGTGGGTGGAGAAGAGTGTCAGGAGTGATGTGTGACAGAAGGGTACCAGCAAGAGTTAAAGGGAAGGTTTACAAGATGGTAGTGAGACCAGTTATGTTGTATGGTTTGGAGACAGAGGCACTGATGGAAAGACAGGAGGTGGAGCTGGAGGTGGCAGAGATGAAGATGATAAGATTTTCACTGGGAGTGATGAAGAAGGACAGGATTAGGAACGATTATATTAGAGGGACAGCTCAGGTTTGGACATGTGTGGAGGAGAGATGCTGGGTATATTGGGAGAAGGATGCTGAATATGGAGCTGCCAGGGAAGAGGAGAAGAGGAAGGCCAAAGAGGAGGTTTATGGATGTGGTGAGGGAGGACATGCAGGTGGCTGGCGGCGACAGAGGAAGATGCAGAGGACAGGAAGAGATGGAAACGGGTGATCCGCTGTGGCGCCCCCTAACGGGAGCAGCCAAAAGTAGTAGTGGTAGTATGTACAATGACCAATAATAAAGCGTCTAATTAAGACATACCTTAAAGAATAAACGGCTCCTAAAACTTTCTGCAAATACCATCCACATCTGTCTCAAAGCACAGCTTATCGCCGATAATACCTGAGTATTTATGACCAGAAACAATGGCAATGTCCTGACCCAGATAGCAAAATTGCTGTGGCCCGGACCCGTCCCATACCGACACTTTCATCCGGCCCACATACCGCACGGAACGATGGCACTTGGGCGGTCCGCTCCTGTTTGCCAGATCTGGGCCAGAACCAAGCCGTAGCAATGCTGCATGTGCCACATATTTGCCAGAGGTGGCCCATATTTGTTTTGTGATATTTGGGCCATATTCGCCATTTACCACACGGGCCACTTCAGGGTCACATCCAGATCACATGTTGCCCAGAGCAGCGCATCTTTGCCCAAAAAAGGCCCACATCTGATTTGGCATATTTGGGCCATATTTGCTGTTATACATGTGGGCCACTTCAGGCTCACATCCATTTTGTGAGGGCCAGAAGCAGACCACCAGTGCCGCATTGCTGCCTGAAGTGGCCCACATCCGGATGCTATCTGGGCCTCCATGTGAGTAACGTAACCTTCAAAAAAAAAGCAACGATTTCGCCTTCGGTTTCCGAGAGATCTACCTCGAGATGCAACTCCTCACCCAAAGCCGTCGAGCAAAGGTCGCCGCTCAATCTCGTCACTACGCGGAGGACCAACAACGGCTGCCTCGCCTGCACATTTCGAAACCTGTTTATATCGCATTCCATTCGATTCCGTCTCGTCTAGCCAAAAGCGTTGCTCTTGTGTACTGGAGAAACCTCAGACAACTGTCGACGCTGCGGGAAATCTGAAGTGGACGCTCACTGCGTCGCTCATGCGGCTCGGCTGTGAGAGGCCCGACTTGATTTGCAACAAATGGCGGCTAATCAAAGCTTTCGCTCTGGCCCCGCCACAAGAGCGAGACATTTCCTGTCCGTGACACCAGTGGGGGTGGTTGGTCGGGGTAGGGGGAGTCGGAGGGGCGATGGTGAGGCAAGAATGTGCACTGCACAGAACAGACAGTGAGGAGGGATGGTTCAAGCTGGAGGGTTTGACTCGGCACCGTAGGCTGACGGAAAGATCATGTGGCGGGGCGGAGCGGCTGCCTAATGAAGAGCAGGTGGCGGTCGGCGCGGGGCTGGAAAAGAAAGCACGCGGAGGGGGCGGGGCGGCCTGCTGCGTGGCTGAGCTTCACCGTGCACTTAGGGCTTCACCGTGCGCGCCGTAAATAGCAATTTCGTCACCAACGCGAGCCCTTGATTCCTGGTTTTAGCCTCCATTCGAGGCAGCATCGCACGCCCTCCCGCCCCTGCCCGAGCAGGTCTGTGTTTGTTCTGCGGTTCTGTTTATTATGACTGCAGCACTAGTAGGCGCAGGGTGCCATTGCAAACTGTCAAAGCCCTGTCATAGCCTATGCATCCACAACGGTTTCACGGTCGGTTGCGCCGAGAGCAGGAACGCAGCGAGAAGACGCTGCCAGTCCTGTCTGTCAAACCAGACGCCAAAGCCCTGCTATACGAGGCTTGTGTTGTTTTTTCGGGCGGCCTCCTTCTCGGGGAGCACCAATATTTCAGGCGAGTCATCGCCGTCACAAATCTGACTTCTCTGGCTTGTGGGTGCGTTGACTGTAATCAAACGGTTCCTCGCAGGTCACAGTATTTCCTCTCGGCACAAGTAACGGACAACACCTCTTCTCTATTACCACATACGCCGCGCTCTCGGTTTCCTCGTAATTCTTCGGTTTCGGCAAGTCGAGACATTGTTCCTCGGCATTGTACACCAAGTTTACCGTCTGTGCGAACCGGGGGTTTACCCACCACAACCGCTGATCAACACTCCCGTCTGAAATCAGTCAGTGACGCAGTCATCATTAATATTTCCTCCCCAGACATTCCTACCGAGTGATTTATGTATAGAAATGTCCCCAGCTGTGTGAGCGTGGCGCTCGAACATGTGTGTGTGTATATCTGTGCGTGCATGCGTTTTGTGCACACTAATTGTGTAGTCGCGCGCATGGTGCGACTATCCATGCAGGGAATAGGCGCTGACTAATGTTGTGGGGTGGATTAGGATGCATTAGCAGGTTCTGCAGGGTAAGGGCATTCCTCGGAGGGTGTCTTTTCTCCCCGCGTCTTATAGTACGGCTCAGGAGGAGCCTCAAGTCAGCAGGTTCCTCCAGGAGGCCACCCGGTCTCTTTTCACTTCCCTGCCCCCCTCAGATTGGGGCGCAGAGCCGAAGGACAACAGACAGAATAGAAAGAAAGAGGCGTAAAGAGAAACCGCGAGAGAAACCGAGACTTCTGTATATTGTGGCTACCTGGTTAAATAGGAACCGGGGCGTCTGGATGGCGTGGCGGTCTATTCCGTTGCCTACCAACACAGGGCTCGCCGGTTCGAATCCCCGTGTTACCTCCAGCTCGGTCAGGCGTCCCTGGTCGCTGCACTAGCGCCTCCTCTGGTCGGTCGGGGGCGTCTGTTCAGGGGGAGGGGGGGAATGGTGTGATCCTCCCGCGCGCCACGTCCCCCTGGTGAAACTCCTCAGTCAGGTGAAAAGAAGCGGCTGGCGGCGCCACGTGTATGGGGAGGAGGCACGTGGTAGTCTGCAGCCCTGCCCGGCTCAGCAGAGGGGGTGGAGCGGCGACCAGGACGGCTCAGAAGAGTGGGGTTAGCTGGCCACATAAAATTGGATGGAAAGAAAAAAGAAAAAGATGGGCTAACTATGATACTCAGTCAGTGCTGATCGTTACACAAGCAATTACCAACACGGGCAGTACTCCCAGAAAAGCAATACTTTATGTATTTTCCCACCGAAATAAACTACTCTCTCTATGATTTACTATGATTTGGTATGATTTACTGCAATACTATAACTTTATGCAATGAGGCCTTATGTCAAAGCTGAAAAAGGTGGGGGAGAAACTGCGTTTACCCGCTGGTTGCGTCCCACTCCATGCGAGGATGGTGCGAGTCCATAGCAGCGCCGGGTTGTGCTGTAGCTGCTGAGCGGCAGCACCGAGAGCCTGCTGGCGGTCTGTGTGGCCAACCCGGGCGCTCGTATATCACCGTGCGTGGAAATGGACGGAGACAGGTAGAGAACAGGCGAGGAAAGAACGCAAAACGAGACAGACGAATGGCAAAAAAGGCAAAAAAGTGACCGAATTGGGGGAGGGAGGGAGGGGGAGAGGGGGGGAGGGTAAAGTGAGGTCAAGCAACAAAGGCAGAGCGAGGGAGGGAATGAGCGGAGTCTGGACTGGGACTGGTAAAATGATAAACCGAGTGTGGGAGGAAACAATGGCATGAGAAGAGAGAAGCAAGAAATAGACTAAGTGTGTGCATGTGTGTGTGTGCGTGCGTGTGTGTGCGTGTGTGTGTCTTTGGCTGCTCTGCTTGTGGATGTTGCGGACGGTAATGTAAAACCTCCCCTGTGTTTTGACATTAGAAGAATAGCGGAATGTTTTCATACCAACTCAAACCCGGTCGGTTATATTAAGCCTCTTCGTAGACGTAAATAAAAGACCCCGTGTGCCATTACTTTCTCGAGATGCCACTCGTGCCTGTCCAAACACTCGTGTCACCGGTGCGTCACTCAGCAGCTGCGGCTATCTGCTGAAATGACCACCGCGTGTAATTAACCCATCGTTCGTATATCAACGTTGGCGGCTTTCTACTCCCCTTCATCCGGGGCAGCCGTGTGAAGGCGTGGCAAGCCGTCGCATGGCGGTGCATCCTTAGGGGGCACGCCTCTTGTTTTCGATACAGACACGAAGACAGGCGAGGAGACAGAGAGTTGTCCCTCAGAGGGAGTACCCGTCTGCATCATTTGCATTGGGAGTCCGCAAAACGAAGCGGCGCCCAGGTAGCGATCCCGGGGGATTGCCTGCGGAGGTAACGCGGGCACACAACTGGCTGTGTGTGCCGGTGGGAAGCCGGATCGCTGCAGTAGCGCCTCCTCTGGCCGGTCGGGGCGCCTGTTTGGGGTGGGGGGGGGTAGCGTGATCCTTCCACGCAGCCTTGTATCACGCCAAAGCGTGTAATACACACGCCGGTCCAGTGTATCAGTGTCACGGTTTGCCTCGCTCAGGTGTGAAAAGTACACGCGTGTATGAAGGTGCAGTGCCAGCAGGGGGCGATGATTAACTCAATGCCAGCGACTCCCCACGGAGGAAAAGACGCATACAGCATAGTCCGAAATCCCTCCCCTAACCCTAACCCAACCCTAACCCTAACCCTAACCTAACCCTAACCTAACCTAACCCTAACCTAACCCTAACCCTAACCCTAACCTAAACCTAACCCTAACCCTAACCTAACCCTAACCCAACCCTAACCTAACCTAACCCTAACCTAAACCTAACCTAACCCTAACCCTAAAACCTAAACCTAACCCTAACCCTAACCTAACCCTAACCCAACCCTAACCTAACCCTAACCTAACCTAACCCTAACCCTAACCTGCCTTCCCCTCTTAATAATCGCCCCCTGCTGGTACTACACCTTCACACACGCATGTACTTTTCACACCCGAGCGAGGCAAACCGTGACACTGACACGCTGGACCGGCGGGTGTATTATACCCTTTGGCGAGATACCGGGTTCCCACGCGCTACGTCCCCCTGGCGAAACTCTTCGCTGTCAGGTGAAAAGAAGCGGCTGGCGACTCCACATGTATCGGAGGAAGCGCGTGGTAGGCTGCGGCCCTCCCCGGATCAGCAGAGGGGGGTGGAGCACGTCTTGGAAGAGCGGGGTAACTGGCCAAGTACAACTGGGGAGAAAACAAGGGGGGGGGGAGGCACACAAAAGAAAAGAGTCTGTGAAACAAGAATGGGAAAAACATATCCATGTACCAACATCATCAACAGTGTGTTCTGCTGCGAGTGTGAGTGCTTGGCCCTGGTGGAGCCTGGTGTGTGTAGTGAGATCGGGGGTGGGGTGGGGGGGGTGGATGACCACCAACGCACCAGGCCAAAGAACAGAGAATCGTCTGTACTGCAACACAACAACACGGACTGGAGAAGGAAGTGAGTTACTCCATACTTGTGTTTTCCTCTGAGGCAATGTCTGTGGCGTCTGGATGACCCGGTGTGACCCCGCTGTCCAACTTCCTACGAACTCTTTCATTGGCTGTTGCTCATCAAGTCCTCTCACTGTCCCAACAGTAGAGGATGGGGGGGGAGGGGACATGAACTGGTCTCTGTGTGCCCATCCATCCGTCGTGCACACCTCAAGACACCAACCGGTTGGATTTTAACAAAACTTCTGGCAACATCTGGCATCGGCAACCTAGCCATGATTAACCCCACGTGGTGCCCCCTGCAGGCCAAAAAGTTCCCCGGACGGTAAACAAGCGCGACTTTCCCAACGTTGCAACGAGTTCACGTCTCCAAAGTGGTCGGCCACGCGCATTTCTGAACTTCGCCTCTCGGGGCAAATCTTTGCCCACTCATATTTCCTACTGCTCTACATGAAGTTTCTGGCACATTCCACAGTCTCTCTATCACAACAAAGGCGGCCACCGCATCATTTGTGGAGGGGGATGACGTGTTTATCGTCGGCTTGTTCGGTGCTGAAATTACTTATTTTTCTTTAGTTTGCACTTGACTGTAAAGGATCAATTTGAGATTTTAGAGATTACCTGTGGTCCTCGGGGCTTAGCTGACACGAGGGCATCAAATACTTGATCTTGCCCACGTTTTAATCTCTCTGCTGAGTGTGATATCTGTCCATCTGGGAACCGATAGTGTCTCGACACCTCTCTCGTCTTTGCGCTGCGGTTGCTGTGGTTTCTGGCTGTTGACGTCTCCGCTGGCTCCTCGTGAAGGGGGTGTGCTCAGGTAGTGTCTTGTTTGTGTCGTCTATGTGAAAGGCGATAGCTAAAGCAGCGTGGTCATGGTTTTGGTTGGAGTGCCCCGTTGCACACGGCGATGCTTTACTTTGTGGGTCGTGTTACAACCACGCGTATCCGCAACGCTGCAAGCCTTAACAGTCTGCAACCGGGAGACAGTCCCTCCAGGGCCGTATGGCTCGCCAGTAACGTGGACTTCCAGGAGTGGGCAAAAACAAGAAAGGTGCGTCGGGTCTGCCGAAGCCTTACACTTCTATTAACCTCAGTTCCACGTTTTCAAACGGTTTCTCCCCCCCCCTCCCTCTTTCCGTGTAACCTTCTCACCCCATCATCCATTCTCACATCCCAGCCCCCCCCCTTCCTCCAAACACAGGAAACGTATGTCGGAGAACCAGCTTGTGTTTCAATCCACTTTAAAGTGACAGTATCAAGAAGAAAAACAAATAGGGGAGAGGGGAGGTAGCAGTGGAGCACAGTGAGACAAAATTGACGCTGGTGCGTAGCCGGGCCCTGGCTGATGTCCATGACGATAGAGAGGCTTTGGCCCAGGCCGGGAGGATGGTAGCATTTGAAAAGCAACCACCCCTGATGCTATCTCTGGACTATTAGGCTGCCAGGGTTACGATTGTTGCTTTGATTATGCCAGGCAGGGTGTAAGGCCGCCCGCCTGTGTTTCCTATTCCTCTCTGAGTAAGCGTCTGGCAGGCCCACAGAGATTAGCAGCGTATTCCCAATGGGGGCGGTGCATGTTGACATTTTCCCCATGCGCGCCTCCGCTCTCAAAACGCCGCGCGTTCTCCCCATTCCCCGCTCTTCCTCATTTTTCATACGCCGCTTCTGCTCCCTCCTCCCACACCAAAGAAAGAAAAACCCAGCTCTGGACTTTGGTCAGTTTTATTTGGCTAATTATTGCCTGCCTAGCTAATCCCAGATAAAGAACTATTTGTCTCACAGAGACCTGTTTATAACCTATTTGTAACATTGAAAGAGAGCACTCAGCAGGGCTGAGGGGCGTCCGGGTGGCGTGGCGGTCTATTCCGTTGCCTACCAACACGGGGATCGCTGGTTCGGATCCCCGTGTTACCTCCAGCTTGGCCGGGCGTCCCTACAGACGCAATTGGCCGTGTCTGCGGGTGAGAAGCCAGATGCGGGCGTGTGTCCTGGTCCCTGCACTAGCGCCTGCTCTGGTCGGCCGGGGCACCTGTTCTGGGGGGCTGGGGGATAGCATGATCCTCTCACGCGCTACGTCCCCCTGGCGAAACTCCTCACCGTCAGGTGAAAAGAAGTGGCTGGCGACTCCACGTGTACCCGGAGAAGGCATGTGGTAGTCTGCAGCCCTCCCCGGATTGGCAGAGGGGGGGGGGGTGGAGCAAGCGACCGGGACGGCTCGGATGAGTGGGGTAATTGGACGGGTACAACTGACAATCGGGGGAGAAAAAGAGGGGGGGAGGGGGAATCCCCCCCCCCAAAAAAAGCAGGGCCGGTATAAAATTCCCAAAACCTTCGTACAACGGCTGTCAGGTGCAAGAGCTGATTGCATAAAGGTGCACGGGACTCCTTTAATCACGCATCAAAGACTCATCATTGCCACACAGACAGACATACCTGTCCCATCAGGAACACTTCAAAGCGGTGGGATCGGCACTCTGCGTACGAGTGCACGCCGCGCACACGCCGCGCACACGCACGGGAACACCAACGCCAGCGCATATCGCCTCGCTCGCCATCTCTGCGCACACACGCATGCAATGCAGCTCCGGCGGCCAGGTATCAGCGGCGTGCAACTCTCTCGGCCCGGTAAAGTGATAGCAGCGGCAGGGCACGGCTTAAAAGAGCGGAGATGAAAGAGAGATTTCCCAACAAGTCTTAACGGCTTTGTTTTAGAAAGTTCCCCGAGTGGTGATTTATCTGCCGGAATGCGGAGGGAATGGCAACCTGCATATTAAACAGCTTGGCAGGGGGGGGGGGAGAAGAAGAAGAAGAAAAAACTTAAAGAGGACAGACATGTTTGGTGGGGTGGTGGTGGGGGTGGTGGGGGGGGGAGTTGCATTAAATGTTTTCTATAAAGTTGCTGTGGGAACAGGCACGCCTGTGTTCCACGGCCATGTCCACATGTTGACAGCTTTACGCCTGTGGTCCTGTACTCTAACTGCTGCCTTGGATAAACCCAAAGCCATCTAATCTGGCAGCTCGGTATAAAAACCCAGACTTTGAGACTTTGAGACTTTGAGAAAGATCCTGTACCCGAGCTCGGGGTTCAATTATGCGCGCCTTAGGCAAAGCGTGAAGTGTTTTTCGGCCTTTGCCCCTCTACAGGTGCTCCGTCTTGAGGGGCTCTCAGACCCAAATAAAACCTTCAGAGCACCCGACGGCAGACGTCGCGACGGTCACACCGGTTGGGTTCATTGACCTCTGAACCTCTCTGGCTTCCTCTCCGTTAAAGACCCTTTACTTCTTCCAGCCTCTTGGGCCTCTGATCCCAGAGGGGCAGAAGCGTGCTGATGCTCTGGTGTTCGCGACGGTCACACCGGTTGAGTTCACTGACCTCTGAACCTCTCTGGCTTCCTCTCCGTTAAAGACCCTTTACTTCTTCCAGCCTCTTGGGCCTCTGATCACAGAGGGGCAGAAGCGTGCTGATGCTCTGGTGTTCGCGACGGTCACACCGGTTGAGTTCACTGACCTCTGAACCTCCCTGGCTTCCTCTCCGTTAAAGACCCTTTACTTCTTCCAGCCTCTTGGGCCTCTGATCACAGAGGGGCAGAAGCGTGATGATGCTCTGGTGTTCGCGACGGTCACACCGGTTGAGTTCACTGACCTCTGAACCTCCCTGGCTTCCCCTACGTTAAAGACCCTTTACTTCTTCCAGCCTCTTGGGCCTCTGATCACAGAGGGGCAGAAGCGTGCTGATGCTCTGGCGTTCGCGACGGTCACACCGGTTGAGTTCATTGACCTCTGAACCTCTCTGGCTTCCTCTCCGTTAAAGACCCTTTACTTCTTCCAGCCTCTTGGGCCTCTGATCACAGAGGGGCAGAAGCGTGCTGATGCTCTGGTGTTCGCGACGGTCACACCGGTTGAGTTCACTGACCTCTGAACCTCCCTGGCTTCCCCTACGTTAAAGACCCTTTACTTCTTCCAGCTTCTTGGGCCTCTGATCACAGAGGGGCAGAAGCGTGCTGATGCTCTGGTGTTCGCGATGGTCACACCGGTTGGGTTCATTGACCTCTGAACCTCTCTGGCTTCCTCTCCGTTAAAAACCCTTTACTTCTTCCAGCCTCTTGGGCCCCTGATCACAGAGGGGCAGAAGCGTGCTGATGCTCTGGTGTTCGCGACGGTCACACCGGTTGGGTTCACTGACCTCTGAACCTCTCTGGCTTCCTCTCCGTTAAAGACCCTTTACTTCTTCCAGCCTCTTGGGCCTCTGATCACAGAGGGGCAGAAGCGTGCTGATGCTCTGGCGTTCGCGACGGTATGTCTGGAGCTGTTTATAGGGTCACATCCTCTATAAGGGTCACCTGACCCCAGCATCATTTGGCTGCGGTCTGGAGACCCGTCAGCTGCCATGGCGACAAGCAGTATCCGCATGTTGTTGTTGTTCGGGAGCAGTTTGCGGATGGTACGGTTTTACAGCATGTCCAGGGAAGGGCACTTTCCAAAATAAGCTATTTCCTCTACAAGCTATTTCGAAGGGGCATCGTTCACGAGCAAATATGTGAAACTCTCTCGTCCAGACGCACAACCCGACCGACTTCCTCATACCGCTCTCTCGGTCTGCTACCGTTGAAGCTCAACCCTCTCATGCAGCGTCCCCAAAGAGATATCCCGAGGACAGGATGTAATGACAACATCCAAACCCAACTTGAGCTCGGACAGTGTCAAGTAAGTATAGCCCTCCGCGTTTGCCTTGATCCTGCTGATGTGCGGCATAGTTGAGGGCATTCTGCGGACCACAAATGTTAATTTTACACATGTGAAGTAGCCTCTTTTAAACCCGAACACGGTCTTAAGGAGTGGCTTGTAAAAGTAAGCATGCGCCAACCAAAAGACAAATATATACGCGCAAAGGAGTCAGTGTCTCTAAAGGCCAGCTGATAAACTAATATACAGCCGCTGTCTATGGGCAGGCTACTTTTAGTCGGAGGAGAAAAACATTCAGCCGAGCCCTCTTTTTGGATTTAATGATAGTCAACAAGCTTGTGACACAGCAGTTTTTAACTGGGCTAAACTGCACACTTGGTGTGAGATGTGCCCAGATTAACTGAAATGAGGCAGACAGTTTGTCTTCCAGACTGCTGCTTCAACACCAACAGTGTCTCTCCTCCCCTCCCCTCCCTCCCTCTCCTCCACCACCACCATCCTTTTCATCCCAGACTCTCAAAGGATGAAGAGTTCTACAGTGAGTGGATTTCAAAAGCAGCAGTCTAGTGGTTCCCTTTGCATGAAAGAAACAGCGCCAGTGTTCCCTTAATGGGTGTTTTTATTCACTGGCCACTTCGGAGAATGCCCTCCCTTGACTTTCCTCTCCACTGGGTGATAATGGTCCATTCTATCCTCACCTCCCCAAAAGCGGCTCACTCCTGGGTGTGTAGGATGAATGGAGGAGGGCTAACCGGCGAATGTGCCAGCGTATGTCTTTTTTTCTTTTCATCTTTTTTTTTTCTCTCTCACCCTTTAGCAATCCAAACCATAATTTATGGTAATAAAGCAGAGAGGAGAAGCGTTCCATGACAAGTGTGCCTGGGAATACTTTGTCTGATTAAAATATTCATATGGGGGAAACGAGTCCAGCACTTCCCGTTAAGTTCCAGTAATCCGGTAGTCATTCCTGCAATGGGTCCACGAATAAGGATTTTGCTTCTTTCTGCAACATTGCGCAACCGTTTTGGTGAACTGCAAAGCAAGTTCCCTTAAAATTACAATGTGAGGAGAGAAAAGTATGTTTTTTTGGAGTTTTTTTTGGAGATTTTTTTTTTCTCTCTCTCCTCCCTCTCGGAGACGAAGGGCCTGCCTGCAAGCTGCAGTGGTATCAGCGCGAGGCTCAGATATTTCAGTATAAATAGCGTGAAAAGAGGGTTTGTGCCAGACAGGAATGTCCTCCTCAAGGGCATCTGTTGGACAGTGCCCAGCATGCCATGATGGCTGCTAACATTTGCTGGACAGCAGCCATAAGGGGGGAAGGGAGGGAGGGAGGAGGATGGGGGTGGGTCGAGGGGGGAGGGACAGAGAAGGAGAAAAAAAAATAAGAGGAGACGACAAAGACTACAACACACACACACACACACACACACACACACGCGCGCGCACGCAAAGCGATAGATGGGGAGAGGGAGGGAGAGAGAGAGAGACAGAAATTCCTCAAAAGTTTCTTCTCTATGGCTCATCCTCTTACTCCCCCCCCCCTTTTTTTTTGGTTACCAGGAATATTTCCAAAAAGAACATGGGCGAAAAATCACAAGACTGGAGTTTGCACGAAGGAGTAGGTCTGCATAAATGAAAACCAAGAGAGAAGAAGAAGAAGAAGAAGAAGAGGAAAGAGCAGGAAAATCAAAAACAGGAGGAGAAGGGGAGAAGGATTTAAGGACACGAGGAGGATGCCAAAGAGGGAGCAAGCGGAGAGGAGAGGGGCTATCTGATTAGTAAGGAGGGTAGCGGAGGTAAAAGGGGGGGGGAGGGGGGGGCAGAGGAGGTGAGAGAAAGCGAAGATGGAGGAGTTATTTCACACTTCCTGTTAGCACGACATCCTGCGCTTGCAGCGGTCTCTCGGGTTTCTGTGAAAGACTCGGAGGAGAGGAGCAACCCACCTCACTTCGAGTCCCTGTCTTTCACGGCTTTCGTTTGGCCGAACCCCGTGAACTCGAGCTCACTTAGGGCCACGGGACACCCACGTTCACGTGCGTTAGTCTTCTCCTCAAAACATGAAACTCTCCGGTTCATCAACTTTCATTTGAAACGAAATGATTTACGAAATGACCCCTAAACCCCCAATTTATACCCCAAACGCCGGCTAGCAGACAGGCGTCTCTCGACCATTTTGACGTCACGAGAGACCCCTTTTTGTGTCTCCCAGGGCTGTCGCGGACACCAGTGGTTCTCAACCTTTTTGGGGGTCCTGGACCCCCTGCGTATTTTTGATCTACCCTGAGGACCCCTCCACCTGATCTTGGGGGAGGGGGGTTGCAATTTGATAGAAACGGTAGAAACTGCATTTTAAATTGCATTATAGCATTTATTCACTCTTTGGGGCAAAAATAAGAGCTTTCAGTTGTAACTTAGATATAGTTAACAAAACAGAATTCTTATGCAGTAACTTTCAGATATATGTAACAAAACAGAATTCTTATGCAGTAACTTTCAGATATATGTAACAACACAGAATATGTATTCAGTAACTTTCAGATATATGTAACAAAACAGAATATGTATTCAGTAACTTTCAGATATATGTAACAAAACAGAATATGTATTCAGTAACTTTCAGATATATGTAACAAAACAGAATATGTATTCAGTAACTTTCAGATATATGTAACAACAGAATTTTTATGCAGTAACTTTTAACAACGCAAACGGGAGCGAGATCTCTTATTAAAATACAATAAATTACACTTGTGAAACAGATGTAATTAGAGAAAAAAGTCCTGTTACCCTTTATAGTTTAGGTAGATAAAGGTCTCAGTCACATTTGAGTAAAATAATCCTATTTCTATAAATGTCATAGGATCTTTTTTTAAAGATATTTTATTTTCACGGACCCCTTGCAATTACACCACGGACCACTAGGGGTCCGCGGACCCCCCGGTTGAGAAACACTGGCGTACGCGACACGTTTTCTGACGTCGCAGACTCGCGCGCGCGTTATGTCGCGTAGCTGCGATTGGACCGTTGGACTGAAGGGACGAGGCGTTCGAGCGTTGCCATGGTTTTGCTTGAGAGCGTTGTTCACATTACGCGCCATCATTCGTAACGAAAAGAACGCTCGCTACTGTTGACGACACGGCGCGTGACGCGAGACGTTTCCATGGATACCAGGAGACAGTCGGCGGCATTGCGACAAGCACACATGCGACATACATGTCTGCCGGGAGACATTTGTGTGCTAGCCGACATTTGGAGCACAAATTGGGCTTCATAAGTGTGCAACGTGCTGCTAAGAGCTCTGGCTGTAAAGGCTCGTTGTGACCCGCGACATGCCCGTTTCTCTACGCTGGCTCACCCCGCGCTCGGCAAGAGGCGGAGATTCTTAATTATATTTCTCTCACCTGCTCGTCGTTGTTTTCCTTTTCTGTCGCTCGGCCGGAGGCAGAAGGATTCCGCCGAAGCAGCCGGAAGCAGCCGGAAGTTGTCCCATTTCCAACGGTCTCTGGGCTACGCTGAGTCACATGGCACGGCGGGGGGAGGGGGGGAGGGAGAAAAAACGTTGCGTTAAAGTTCAACTTTATGCAAATGAGCAGCGACGGCCAATCAGAAGGCAGACGTGTCCCTCTCGTAGTCGTTCGCTGTGAAACGTTTTCGTAAAGTTTAGTTCCCATTGTAACCTATTTTTCCGGACTTAGCCTGTTGGTGATTTTAAGTTCCTGTTATAAGCTGTCGCCAGAGTATGTGCCTTGAGCTCTTATTTTGAAGGCTGAAGAGAGAGCGGAAGTGCTGTACGCAGTGTTGTCGCTGCGGAGTTCTGTTGGGGGGAAGAATCCAAATAAAGTGGTCCTCGTGTGAAAGTGGAACCTCCGTATTTGTTATTTTATAGTTTCGTACCGTATAGGCGACATCTGCAAACCCTCGGTTACATTGGTGGCAGCGGTGGGATCCGGAAGTGTGCGGATCCTCAGAAGTGTCTTCGGAGCGCGGGAATAACAAAGCGCGAGGGCGCGCTTCCGGGAGAGGGCGACGACTGTAAACTACAAATAAGACACGTTAGCCCCTTGCTAAAGGGTCTGACCCTTTAGCCGAGCGGTTAGTGACGTCGCCTTGTGGTGCAGTGCACCTCGTATCGAATCCCGCACCGGGCAACAAAATAACCGGTTACACCATGTTAGCCGTAGCCGATATGGAGGAGAAATTGATGGCAGCTGTTGCTGGCTTTCCTGTAATAATAATGTAACCGGTTATTTACTTGCCCGGTGCGGGATTCGACACGGGGTGTACTGCGCCACAAGGCGACGTCACTAACCGCTCGGCTGAAGGGTCAGACTCGTTAGCTAGGGGCTAACATGTCTTATTAGTAGTTTACAGTCGTCACCCTCTCCCGGAAGTGCGCCCTCGCCCTTTGTTATTCCCGCGCTCCGAAGAGACTTCTGAGGATCTGCACACTTCCGGATCCCGCCGCTGCCACCAATGTAACCGGTTATTTTCTTGCCCGGTGCGGGATTCGATACGGGGTGTACTGCACCACAAGGCGACATCACTAACCGCTCGGCTAAAGCGTCAGACCTGTTAGCTAGGGGCTAACGGGTCTTATTAGTAGTTTACAATAATAATAATAATAATATGGCCCTGTAATGGTCTGGCAGGCGGCCTGTCCAGGGTGTCTCCCCGCCCGCCGCCAGTGACGCATGGGGGGGGGGTGATTAGGTTGCCGGATGGAGAAAGCCAGGTTGGGAATTTTGCCAGGACACCGGGGGACCCCCAACTCTTTGCGATAAGTACCATGGGATCTTTAATGACTACAGTGAGTCAGGACCTCGGTTTAACATCTCATCCGAAGGACGTGTAAAAAGATGCATGGAGGCAGATCTCTGAACTGCGAATGCTACTTTGCGGTCCATGGTGAAACGATGGTGTTTGAAGCAAGACCACACTATCCACCCATCCTTACTCACGGTTGCGGGGAAGCTGGAGCCTATCCCAGCAGTCATTGGGTGGCAGGCGGGGAGACACCCTGGACAGGCTTCCAGGCCATTACACTAGAACTCCTTCACTTGAGGCAACAACTCATCCCCAAATCGGAGGAAGCGATCCACCATTTTCCAGTAGAGGACCATGGCCTCAGACTTGGAGGCGCTGACCTCCAATATATCCATCCATCCATCCATTATCTGAACCGCTTATGCTGCTCTCAGGGTCTGAGGGGATGCTGGAGCCTCGCCCAGCAGTCATTGGGTGGCAGGCGGGGAGACACCCTGGACAGGCTGCCAGGCCATCACAGCCCCCCCCCACCACCACCACACACACACACACACACACACACACACACACACACACACACACATTCATACCTAGGGACAATTTAATACAGCCGATTCACCTGACCTACAGGTCTTTGGACTGTGGGAGGAAACCGGAGGCCCCGGAGGAAACCCACGCAGACACGGGGAGAACATGCAAACTCCACACACAGAGGACGACCCGGGACGACCCCCCAAGGTTTGACTACCCCGGGGTTCGAACCCAGGACCTTCTTGCTGTGAGGCGACTGCGCTAACCAATGTGCCGCCCCCTCCAATATCTGTGATATATAATTTTATGATATATAGAATATATATAATATTCATTAGAATACCCTTCTTTTTTTTTAAAGTGACGCATCCCCTGTCAATACATTCGTAGGCCACAAGCTGGCTGCAAGCAACAGCGGCACGGCGACTTGGTGACATCACCAAGTCCACCAAGTTGCCGCCGGTGTGAGTGCAGTGTCATTTATGTTCCTTTGTATTTATCTAACGATCTGAAAGCCATTCCAGTCTGTTCGTCTATCACCCCCCCCCGCCCACCTCCCCCTTGCAGACTGCAGATGGGTAGCTGTGTTTTGTTTTTTTACTTGCTGAAATGCAGAGGCAACTGGCTGCTATTTTGAGTCCATCACCTGGATATCAGAGACATAACAGGGGGAGGGAATCCATGCAGATGACCTTATAAAAAAATCGGTAACCCTTTAGTATGGGGAACATAAAAAAACTTAATTACTAGTGAATTAGTAATGATCAAGATGTCACTTTAGTATGGGGAACATATTCTAAGTAACAAAAACTTAATTTACAGTAATTTAACACTATTAACACTTGTAGTTTTGTGTGTTGTTATGTAAGAACAGAGCATATTCATTAAGTGTTAGTAAGGGAGAATAACTCTTCTTGTGGCACTACCACCTTATAAAGGCCATACTAAGCAAAGCATATTGAGATGGTACTGCTAATAAGCAACACTTCTGAGGTTATAGAGGGAAAACTCGTAGTTAATGGCTTACTGGTTGTATAATAAGGCCATGCAGAATAAGGCATTAATGAGTACGTAATAATTACCAATTAAGAGCCAATATGTTGCTAATTTGCATGCTAATAAGCACCTAATTAATGGTGACTACGTTCCCCATACTAAAGTGTTACCAAAAAATCATTCTGGACAAGCTTTCAACAGCTCCTTCTGACTTCTTAAAAAAAGGCCCTTTGCACACTGCAGAGTATTATGGCCTGATGTTAACTTGCATGAGCACAAGTGCACGTGCAGACGCGCGTGTGTCTTCGTGCCCTGTGTGCATACGTGTGCGTGTGTGTCTGCACGCGGTCTCGACGCCAGCACGTGCGCGTGTACGCACGAGCACCGAGCGCGCAACATACGCCCGGTGTCCTGCAACCATAGCAACCGCGTTTCCCTGTTTGTCACAACAGGAGCTGCTGTCAGTCGCACAGTGACCCCGCTATTTTCCAGGGGCCGGAGGTGAGAGGTCAATGAGGTGACCCCCCCCCCCTCGGACTGTCAGGAGGAATGAGCAAAACCCGGCTCAACCCCGTCACCTCCCGTGACACGTGTACAATACGCCGCGACCTCATCCCGGCCAAAGCGCTCGGATACAAAGTAAAGGTGCTGATACGAAGCTTTAATTGTGCGGCAACAAAAAAAAACAAAACAAAAAAAACCCCCGCTCGAGCTCATCGCCGCACGCGCGGCGAGGTCATTTCGCCACGCTTCGGCGGAAGTGAGAACGGGAAGTGACGGTGGGGAGCGGAGTTGGCCGGTGCGCTCTGGGCGGACCGCGGCGTGAATCACCCCGCTGGCGCCGCGGAGACACCCCGGAAACGCCCGACGCCGCGGTCGCGACTAGAGGAGGGAGGAAGGGGGGGGGGGAAGACGGGGCGGATGTCAGCGACGGGGGTGACGTCGGGGGGTCTTGCGATGTCGCGGAGCCGTTTCACGAACGGCTTCTCTCCGTCTGTCTCGCGTGCGCTGCGCGCGCCGGGCCCAGGAAAGGGGAAGGATGCGCTAAAAGGAGAAGGGCCGCACCCGTGAGTAATATGTGGAGAGTTGGGGATTTCTGCAGCGCGTTGCCATAGCGTCTCTCTCTCTCTTACAAACGCACACGGACATGCAATACGCTTGCTTGCTTGCTGGTTGTCCATCGTGCCCGATGATGACCATCTTCTTCTATCTGTGGGTCCTTTGAGGACTCAGATAGCAGAAGATACCTGCTCAGAGATGGTTTTTAAAGTGGCATGGGGGGGGGTGCGCTTCTCCCAACGCCACATGACTTGATTGTAGAGGAGATGGTTCCGATGGCAAGGGGGGATCCCTAGACGACCGGCACCTCCACACAACTGCAGGGGGGCTGCCGGAAATCCAGTTTTTCGGAAACCGCCTCGAAGCGTGCCGCCACAGCTTGCTTTTCTGTTGGGGTGAGCTCCCTTAGCCTTATGTCTTCCCAGACTCACCCACAAGGCAGCGGGGCAGTGGTTGATAGGTGCCAGGGCGTGTCCACCAGGGTGGACCTGCACACCATATCTCTGGGGCCCACTGCTGCTCCGAGATCCCCTGCCCAGTTAGCCTGGGGCCGCAAGACCCCAGTTACCATGTGTGGCCACGGGGAGGCCTGGCAAGAGTCTTGGTGAAGGAGAGGCTATGTACTGGCAGGGGAAGGCTTACACGCTAGGATGCTTCCCTACTCGCCACAGAGGCTAGCCAGCGGCAGCAAGCTAAGGGCAGGAAGGACACAAGCGGGTTGGAAGAACACGTGCACCTTCCCTCCAACTACACACTGCTGCACTAGACGCATCACAACACCCTGTGTGTATGTACACACACACACACACACAGAAGCGTGCACATGGGGTTGTGGGGTCAGTGGCGGGGGGTGGTGGTGGTGGAGGAGGGGGGGTGCGGCAGGGATGGCGCTTGAGATTTCGCAGCAGCGGACAATCGTCGGGCTCTCGGCTCGTCACAGTGAGATTTGTGTCGTACGGTGACACAAAGCCAGCGCGGGCCGCGCACCGACCAACAGAGGCGACCCTGGCAGGGGGAGAGCCACCCACTGTACACAATGGCACCTCTGTAACTGCAGCGGGGGGGGGGGGTGGTGGTGCAGAGGTTTGCTTTTTTTATTCCCAGTCAAGAATAGAAATAGCAACCCCCCCAAAAAAAGAAAAGAAACGAAAGAGCAAATTCAGATCTCCCGAGGCCTCGCTCGCCTTCCTGTTTTGCTGTTGCTGTTGCTGTTGTTTAAGGAGATGGGGGGCTGTGACTGTTACTCGA